>NC_138227.1:48319566-48401101 GCF_964197995.2 Scardinius erythrophthalmus
TCAGTCCCCCACAAGAGCTCAATTCTCCACCAGTTCTATCGGTGCACAGTCATCCACCAGCGTTCAGTCCCCCACAAGAGCTCAATTCTCCACCAGTTCCATCGGTGCGCAGTCTTCCGACAGAGTTCAGTCCCCCACAAGAGCTCAATTCTCCGCCAGTTCCATCGGTGCACAGTCATCCATCAGAGTTCAGTCCCCCACAAGAGCTCAATTCTCCACCAGTTCCATCAGTGCGCAGTAATCGCCCAGAGTGCAGTCCCCCACAAGAGCTCAATTCTCCACCAGTTCCATCGGTGCGCAGTCTTCCGACAGAGTTCAGTCCCCCACAAGAGCTCAATTCTCCGCCAGTTCCATCGGTGCACAGTCATCCATCAGAGTTCAGTCCCCCACAAGAGCTCAATTCTCCACCAGTTCCATCAGTGCGCAGTAATCGCCCAGAGTGCAGTCCCCCACAAGAGCTCAATTCTCCACCAGTTCCATCGGTGCAGAGTCTTCCGACAGAGTTCAGTCCCCCACAAGAGCTCAATTCTCCACCAGTTCCATCGGTGCGCAGTCTTCCAACAGAGTTCAGTCCCCCTCAAGAGCTCAATTCTCCACCAGTTCCATCGGTGCGCAGTCATCCACCAGAGTTCAGTCCCCCACAAGAGCTCAATTCTCCACCAGTTCCATCGGTGCGCAGTCTTCCGACAGAGTTCAGTCCCCCACAAGAGCTCAATTCTCCACCAGTTCCATCGGTGCGCAGTCTTCCGACAGAGTTCAGTCCCCCACAAGAGCTCAATTCTCCACCAGTTCCATCGGTGTGCAGTCATCCACCAGAGTTCAGTCCCCCACAAGAGCTCAATTCTCCGCCAGTTCCATTGGTGTGCAGTCATCCACCAGAGTTCAGTCCCCCACAAGAGCTCAATTCTCCGCCAGTTCCATCGGTGCACAGTCATCCATCAGAGTTCAGTCCCCCACAAGAGCTCAATTCTCCACCAGTTACATCGGTGTGCAGTCATCCACCAGAGTTCAGTCCCCCACAAGAGCTCAATTCTCCGCCAGTTCCATCGGTGTGCAGTCTTCCGACAGAGTTCAGTCCCCCACAAGAGCTCAATTCTCCGCCAGTTCTATCGGTGCGCAGTCATCCACCAGAGTTCAGTCCCCCACAAGAGCTCAATTCTCCGCCAGTTCCATCGGTGTGCAGTCTTCCGACAGAGTTCAGTCCCCCACAAGAGCTCAATTCTCCACCAGTTCTATCGGTGCACAGTCATCCACCAGCGTTCAGTCCCCCACAAGAGCTCAATTCTCCACCAGTTCCATCGGTGTGCAGTCTTCCGACAGAGTTCAGTCCCCCACAAGAGCTCAATTCTCCGCCAGTTCTATCGGTGCGCAGTCATCCACAGGAGTTCAGTCCCCCACAAGAGCACAATTCTCCGCCAGTTCCATCGGTGCACAGTCATCCATCAGAGTTCAGTCCCCCACAAGAGCTCAATTCTCCGCCAGTTCCATCGGTGCGCAGTCATCCACCAGAGTTCAGTCCCCCACAAGAGCTCAATTCTCCACCAGTTCCATCGGTGCGCAGTCTTCTGACAGAGTTCAGTCCCCCACAAGAGCTCAATTCTCCACCAATTCCATCAGTGTGCAGTCATCCACCAGAGTTCAGTCCCCCACAAGAGCTCAATTCTCCACCAGTTCCATCGGTGCACAGTCATCCACCAGAGTTCAGTCCCCCACAAGAGCTCAATTCTCCACCAGTTCCATCGGTGCGCAGTCTTTCGACAGTTCAGTCCCTCACAAGAGCTCAATTCTCCACCAGTTCCATCGGTGCGCAGTCTTCCATCAGAGATCAGTCCCCCACAAGAGCTCAATTCTCCGCCAGTTCAATCGGTGCAAAGTCCCCAGAGTTCAGTCCCCCACAAGAGCTCAATTCTCCACCAGTTCCATCAGTGCACAGTCTTCTGACAGAGTTCAGTCCCCCACAAGAGCTCAATTCTCCACCAATTCCATCAGTGTGCAGTCATCCACCAGAGTTCAGTCCCCCACAAGAGCTCAATTCTCCACCAGTTCCATAGGTGCGCAGTCTTCCGACAGAGTTCAGTCCCCCACAAGAGCTCAATTCTCCACCAGTTCCATCGGTGCGCAGTCTTCCGACAGAGTTCAGTCCCCCACAAGAGCTCAATTCTCCACCAGTTCCATCGGTGTGCAGTCATCCACCAGAGTTCAGTCTCCCACAAGAGCTCAATTCTCCGCCAGTTCCATCTGTGCGCAGTCTTCCGACAGAGTTCAGTCCCCCACAAGAGCTCAATTCTCCGCCAGTTCCATCGGTGCGCAGTCATCCACCAGAGTTCAGTCCCCCACAAGAGCTAAATTCTCCACCAGGTCCATCGGTGCACAGTCATCCATCAGAGTTCAGTCCCCCACAAGAGCTCAATTCTCTGCCAGTTCCATCGATGCGCAGTCATCCACCAGAGTTCAGTCCCCCACAAGAGCTCAATTCTCCACCAGTTCCATCGGTGCGCAGTCTTCTGACAGAGTTCAGTCCCCCACAAGAGCTCAATTCTCCACCAGTTCCATCAGTGTGCAGTCATCCACCAGAGTTCAGTCCCCCACAAGAGCTCAATTCTCCACCAGTTCCATCAGTGCACAGTCTTCTGACAGAGTTCAGTCCCCCACAAGAGCTCAATTCTCCACCAGTTCCATCGGTGCGCAGTCTTTCGACAGTTCAGTCCCTCACAAGAGCTCAATTCTCCACCAGTTCCATCGGTGCGCAGTCTTCCATCAGAGTACAGTCCCCCACAAGAGCTCAATTCTCCGCCAGTTCCATCGGTGCACAGTCATCCCCCAGAGTTCAGTCCCCCATAAGAGCTCAATTCTCCACCAGTTCCATCAGTGCACAGTCTTCTGACAGAGTTCAGTCCCCCACAAGAGCTCAATTCTCCACCAATTCCATCAGTGTGCAGTCATCCACCAGAGTTCAGTCCCCCACAAGAGCTCAATTCTCCACCAGTTCCATAGGTGCGCAGTCATCCATCAGAGTTCAGTCCCCCACAAGAGCTCAAATCTCCACCAGTTCCATTTGTGTGCAGTCTTCCGACAGAGTTCAGTCCCCCACAAGAGCTCAATTCTCCACCAGTTCCATCGGTGCGCAGTCTTCCGACAGAGTTCAGTCCCCCACAAGAGCTCAATTCTCCACCAGTTCCATCGGTGTGCAGTCTTCCGACAGAGTTCAGTCCCCCACAAGAGCTCAATTCTCCGCCAGTTCTATCGGTGCGCAGTCATCCACAGGAGTTCAGTCCCCCACAAGAGCTCAATTCTCCGCCAGTTCCATCGGTGCACAGTCATCCATCAGAGTTCAGTCCCCCACAAGAGCTCAATTCTCCGCCAGTTCCATCGGTGCGCAGTCATCCACCAGAGTTCAGTCCCCCACAAGAGCTCAATTCTCCACCAGTTCCATCGGTGCGCAGTCTTCTGACAGAGTTCAGTCCCCCACAAGAGCTCAATTCTCCACCAGTTCCATCAGTGTGCAGTCATCCACCAGAGTTCAGTCCCCCACAAGAGCTCAATTCTCCGCCAGTTCTATCGGTGCGCAGTCATCCACCAGAGTTCAGTCCCCCACAAGAGCTCAATTCTCCGCCAGTTCCATCGGTGTGCAGTCTTCCGACAGAGTTCAGTCCCCCACAAGAGCTCAATTCTCCACCAGTTCTATCGGTGCACAGTCATCCACCAGCGTTCAGTCCCCCACAAGAGCTCAATTCTCCACCAGTTCCATCGGTGTGCAGTCTTCCGACAGAGTTCAGTCCCCCACAAGAGCTCAATTCTCCGCCAGTTCTATCGGTGCGCAGTCATCCACAGGAGTTCAGTCCCCCACAAGAGCACAATTCTCCGCCAGTTCCATCGGTGCACAGTCATCCATCAGAGTTCAGTCCCCCACAAGAGCTCAATTCCCCGCCAGTTCCATCGGTGCGCAGTCATCCACCAGAGTTCAGTCCCCCACAAGAGTTCAATTCTCCACCAGTTCCATCGGTGCGCAGTCTTCTGACAGAGTTCAGTCCCCCACAAGAGCTCAATTCTCCACCAATTCCATCAGTGTGCAGTCATCCACCAGAGTTCAGTCCCCCACAAGAGCTCAATTCTCCACCAGTTCCATCGGTGCACAGTCATCCACCAGAGTTCAGTCCCCCACAAGAGCTCAATTCTCCACCAGTTCCATCGGTGCGCAGTCTTTCGACAGTTCAGTCCCTCACAAGAGCTCAATTCTCCACCAGTTGCATCGGTGCGCAGTCTTCCATCAGAGATCAGTCCCCCACAAGAGCTCAATTCTCCGCCAGTTCAATCGGTGCAAAGTCCCCAGAGTTCAGTCCCCCACAAGAGCTCAATTCTCCACCAGTTCCATCAGTGCACAGTCTTCTGACAGAGTTCAGTCCCCCACAAGAGCTCAATTCTCCACCAGTTCCATCGGTGCGCAGTCTTCCGACAGAGTTCAGTCCCCCACAAGAGCTCAATTCTCCACCAGTTCCATAGGTGCGCAGTCTTCCGACAGAGTTCAGTCCCCCACAAGAGCTCAATTCTCCACCAGTTCCATCGGTGCGCAGTCTTCCGACAGAGTTCAGTCCCCCACAAGAGCTCAATTCTCCACCAGTTCCATCGGTGTGCAGTCATCCACCAGAGTTCAGTCTCCCACAAGAGCTCAATTCTCCGCCAGTTCCATCTGTGCGCAGTCTTCCGACAGAGTTCAGTCCCCCACAAGAGCTCAATTCTCCGCCAGTTCCATCGGTGCGCAGTCATCCACCAGAGTTCAGTCCCCCACAAGAGCTAAATTCTCCGCCAGTTCCATCGGTGCACAGTCATCCATCAGAGTTCAGTCCCCCACAAGAGCTCAATTCCCCGCCAGTTCCATCGGTGCGCAGTCATCCACCAGAGTTCAGTCCCCCACAAGAGCTCAATTCTCCACCAGTTCCATCGGTGCGCAGTCTTCTGACAGAGTTCAGTCCCCCACAAGAGCTCAATTCTCCACCAATTCCATCAGTGTGCAGTCATCCACCAGAGTTCAGTCCCCCACAAGAGCTCAATTCTCCACCAGTTCCATCGGTGCACAGTCATCCACCAGAGTTCAGTCCCCCACAAGAGCTCAATTCTCCACCAGTTCCATCGGTGCGCAGTCTTTCGACAGTTCAGTCCCTCACAAGAGCTCAATTCTCCACCAGTTGCATCGGTGCGCAGTCTTCCATCAGAGATCAGTCCCCCACAAGAGCTCAATTCTCCGCCAGTTCAATCGGTGCAAAGTCCCCAGAGTTCAGTCCCCCACAAGAGCTCAATTCTCCACCAGTTCCATCAGTGCACAGTCTTCTGACAGAGTTCAGTCCCCCACAAGAGCTCAATTCTCCACCAATTCCATCAGTGTGCAGTCATCCACCAGAGTTCAGTCCCCCACAAGAGCTCAATTCTCCACCAGTTCCATAGGTGCGCAGTCTTCCGACAGAGTTCAGTCCCCCACAAGAGCTCAATTCTCCACCAGTTCCATCGGTGCGCAGTCTTCCGACAGAGTTCAGTCCCCCACAAGAGCTCAATTCTCCACCAGTTCCATCGGTGTGCAGTCATCCACCAGAGTTCAGTCTCCCACAAGAGCTCAATTCTCCGCCAGTTCCATCTGTGCGCAGTCTTCCGACAGAGTTCAGTCCCCCACAAGAGCTCAATTCTCCGCCAGTTCCATCGGTGCGCAGTCATCCACCAGAGTTCAGTCCCCCACAAGAGCTAAATTCTCCACCAGGTCCATCGGTGCACAGTCATCCATCAGAGTTCAGTCCCCCACAAGAGCTCAATTCTCTGCCAGTTCCATCGATGCGCAGTCATCCACCAGAGTTCAGTCCCCCACAAGAGCTCAATTCTCCACCAGTTCCATCGGTGCGCAGTCTTCTGACAGAGTTCAGTCCCCCACAAGAGCTCAATTCTCCACCAGTTCCATCAGTGTGCAGTCATCCACCAGAGTTCAGTCCCCCACAAGAGCTCAATTCTCCACCAGTTCCATCAGTGCACAGTCTTCTGACAGAGTTCAGTCCCCCACAAGAGCTCAATTCTCCACCAGTTCCATCGGTGCGCAGTCTTTCGACAGTTCAGTCCCTCACAAGAGCTCAATTCTCCACCAGTTCCATCGGTGCGCAGTCTTCCATCAGAGTACAGTCCCCCACAAGAGCTCAATTCTCCGCCAGTTCCATCGGTGCACAGTCATCCCCCAGAGTTCAGTCCCCCATAAGAGCTCAATTCTCCACCAGTTCCATCAGTGCACAGTCTTCTGACAGAGTTCAGTCCCCCACAAGAGCTCAATTCTCCACCAATTCCATCAGTGTGCAGTCATCCACCAGAGTTCAGTCCCCCACAAGAGCTCAATTCTCCACCAGTTCCATAGGTGCGCAGTCATCCATCAGAGTTCAGTCCCCCACAAGAGCTCAAATCTCCACCAGTTCCATTTGTGTGCAGTCTTCCGACAGAGTTCAGTCCCCCACAAGAGCTCAATTCTCCACCAGTTCCATCGGTGCGCAGTCTTCCGACAGAGTTCAGTCCCCCACAAGAGCTCAATTCTCCACCAGTTCCATCGGTGTGCAGTCTTCCGACAGAGTTCAGTCCCCCACAAGAGCTCAATTCTCCGCCAGTTCTATCGGTGCGCAGTCATCCACAGGAGTTCAGTCCCCCACAAGAGCTCAATTCTCCGCCAGTTCCATCGGTGCACAGTCATCCATCAGAGTTCAGTCCCCCACAAGAGCTCAATTCTCCGCCAGTTCCATCGGTGCGCAGTCATCCACCAGAGTTCAGTCCCCCACAAGAGCTCAATTCTCCACCAGTTCCATCGGTGCGCAGTCTTCTGACAGAGTTCAGTCCCCCACAAGAGCTCAATTCTCCACCAGTTCCATCAGTGTGCAGTCATCCACCAGAGTTCAGTCCCCCACAAGAGCTCAATTCTCCGCCAGTTCCATCGGTGCGCAGTCTTCCGACAGAGTTCAGTCCCCCACAAGAGCTCAATTCTCCACCAGTTCCATCGGTGTGCAGTCATCCACCAGAGTTCAGTCCCCCACAAGAGCTCAATTCTCCACCAGTTCCATCGGTGCGCAGTCTTCCGACAGAGTTCAGTCCCCCACAAGAGCTCAATTCTCCACCAGTTCCATCGGTGCGCAGTCTTCCGACAGAGTTCAGTCCCCCACAAGAGCTCAATTCTCCACCAGTTCCATCAGTGTGCAGTCATCCACCAGAGTTCAGTCCCCCACAAGAGCTCAATTCTCCGCCAGTTCCATCGGTGTGCAGTCATCCACCAGAGTTCAGTCCCCCACAAGAGCTCAATTCTCCGCCAGTTCCATCGGTGCACAGTCATCCATCAGAGTTCAGTCCCCCACAAGAGCTCAATTCTCCACCAGTTACATCGGTGTGCAATCATCCACCAGAGTTCAGTCCCCCACAAGAGCTCAATTCTCCGCCAGTTCCATCGGTGTGCAGTCTTCCGACAGCGTTCAGTCCCCCACAAGAGCTCAATTCTCCGCCAGTTCTATCGGTGCGCAGTCATCCACCAGAGTTCAGTCCCCCACAAGAGCTCAATTCTCCGCCAGTTCCATCGGTGTGCAGTCTTCCGACAGAGTTCAGTCCCCCACAAGAGCTCAATTCTCCGCCAGTTCTATCGGTGCGCAGTCAACCACCAGCGTTCAGTCCCCCACAAGAGCTCAATTCTCCACCAGTTCCATCGGTGTGCAGTCTTCCGACAGAGTTCAGTCCCCCACAAGAGCTCAATTCTCCGCCAGTTCTATCGGTGCGCAGTCATCCACAGGAGTTCAGTCCCCCACAAGAGCTCAATTCTCCGCCAGTTCCATCGGTGCACAGTCATCCATCAGAGTTCAGTCCCCCACAAGAGCTCAATTCTCCGCCAGTTCCATCGGTGCGCAGTCATCCACCAGAGTTCAGTCCCCCACAAGAGCTCAATTCTCCACCAGTTCCATCGGTGCGCAGTCTTCTGACAGAGTTCAGTCCCCCACAAGAGCTCAATTCTCCACCAGTTCCATCAGTGTGCAGTCATCCACCAGAGTTCAGTCCCCCACAAGAGCTCAATTCTCCACCAGTTCCATCGGTGCACAGTCATCCACCAGAGTTCAGTCCCCCACAAGAGCTCAATTCTCCACCAGTTCCATCGGTGCGCAGTCTTCCGACAGAGTTCAGTCCCCCACAAGAGCTCAATTCTCCGCCAGTTCCATCAGTGCGCTTTCTTCCGACAGAGTTCAGTCCCCCACAAGAGCTCAATTCTCCACCAGTTCCATCGGTGCGCAGTCTTCCGACAGAGTTCAGTCCCCCACAAGAGCTCAATTCTCCGCCAGTTCCATCGGTGCACAGTCATCCATCAGAGTTCAGTCCCCCACAAGAGCTCAATTCTCCACCAGTTCCATCAGTGCGCAGTAATCGCCCAGAGTGCAGTCCCCCACAAGAGCTCAATTCTCCACCAGTTCCATCGGTGCACAGTCTTCCGACAGAGTTCAGTCCCCCACAAGAGCTCAATTCTCCGCCAGTTCCATCGGTGCACAGTCATCCATCAGAGTTCAGTCCCCCACAAGAGCTCAATTCTCCACCAGTTCCATCAGTGCGCAGTAATCGCCTAGAGTGCAGTCCCCCACAAGAGCTCAATTCTCCACCAGTTCCATCGGTGCACAGTCTTCCGACAGAGTTCAGTCCCCCACAAGAGCTCAATTCTCCACCAGTTCCATCGGTGCGCAGTCTTCCAACAGAGTTCAGTCCCCCTCAAGAGCTCAATTCTCCACCAGTTCCATCGGTGCGCAGTCATCCACCAGAGTTCAGTCCCCCACAAGAGCTCAATTCTCCACCAGTTCCATCGGTGCGCAGTCTTCCGACAGAGTTCAGTCCCCCACAAGAGCTCAATTCTCCACCAGTTCCATCGGTGTGCAGTCATCCACCAGAGTTCAGTCTCCCACAAGAGCTCAATTCTCCGCCAGTTCCATCTGTGCGCAGTCATCCACCAGAGTTCAGTCCCCCACAAGAGCTCAATTCTCCACCAGTTCCATCGGTGCGCAGTCTTCTGACAGAGTTCAGTCCCCCACAAGAGCTCAATTCTCCACCAGTTCCATCAGTGTGCAGTCATCCACCAGAGTTCAGTCCCCCACAAGAGCTCAATTCTCCACCAGTTCCATCAGTGCACAGTCTTCTGACAGAGTTCAGTCCCCCACAAGAGCTCAATTCTCCACCAGTTCCATCGGTGCGCAGTCTTTCGACAGTTCAGTCCCTCACAAGAGCTCAATTCTCCACCAGTTCCATCGGTGCGCAGTCTTCCATCAGAGTACAGTCCCCCACAAGAGCTCAATTCTCCGCCAGTTCCATCGGTGCACAGTCATCCCCCAGAGTTCAGTCCCCCATAAGAGCTCAATTCTCCACCAGTTCCATCAGTGCACAGTCTTCTGACAGAGTTCAGTCCCCCACAAGAGCTCAATTCTCCACCAATTCCATCAGTGTGCAGTCATCCACCAGAGTTCAGTCCCCCACAAGAGCTCAATTCTCCACCAGTTCCATAGGTGCGCAGTCATCCATCAGAGTTCAGTCCCCCACAAGAGCTCAAATCTCCACCAGTTCCATTTGTGTGCAGTCTTCCGACAGAGTTCAGTCCCCCACAAGAGCTCAATTCTCCACCAGTTCCATCGGTGCGCAGTCTTCCGACAGAGTTCAGTCCCCCACAAGAGCTCAATTCTCCACCAGTTCCATCGGTGTGCAGTCTTCCGACAGAGTTCAGTCCCCCACAAGAGCTCAATTCTCCGCCAGTTCTATCGGTGCGCAGTCATCCACAGGAGTTCAGTCCCCCACAAGAGCTCAATTCTCCGCCAGTTCCATCGGTGCACAGTCATCCATCAGAGTTCAGTCCCCCACAAGAGCTCAATTCTCCGCCAGTTCCATCGGTGCGCAGTCATCCACCAGAGTTCAGTCCCCCACAAGAGCTCAATTCTCCACCAGTTCCATCGGTGCGCAGTCTTCTGACAGAGTTCAGTCCCCCACAAGAGCTCAATTCTCCACCAGTTCCATCAGTGTGCAGTCATCCACCAGAGTTCAGTCCCCCACAAGAGCTCAATTCTCCGCCAGTTCCATCGGTGCGCAGTCTTCCGGCAGAGTTCAGTCCCCCACAAGAGCTCAATTCTCCACCAGTTCCATCGGTGTGCAGTCATCCACCAGAGTTCAGTCCCCCACAAGAGCTCAATTCTCCACCAGTTCCATCGGTGCGCAGTCTTCCGACAGAGTTCAGTCCCCCACAAGAGCTCAATTCTCCACCAGTTCCATCAGTGTGCAGTCATCCACCAGAGTTCAGTCCCCCACAAGAGCTCAATTCTCCGCCAGTTCCATCGGTGTGCAGTCATCCACCAGAGTTCAGTCCCCCACAAGAGCTCAATTCTCCGCCAGTTCCATCGGTGCACAGTCATCCATCAGAGTTCAGTCCCCCACAAGAGCTCAATTCTCCACCAGTTACATCGGTGTGCAATCATCCACCAGAGTTCAGTCCCCCACAAGAGCTCAATTCTCCGCCAGTTCCATCGGTGTGCAGTCTTCCGACAGCGTTCAGTCCCCCACAAGAGCTCAATTCTCCGCCAGTTCTATCGGTGCGCAGTCATCCACCAGAGTTCAGTCCCCCACAAGAGCTCAATTCTCCGCCAGTTCCATCGGTGTGCAGTCTTCCGACAGAGTTCAGTCCCCCACAAGAGCTCAATTCTCCGCCAGTTCTATCGGTGCGCAGTCAACCACCAGTGTTCAGTCCCCCACAAGAGCTCAATTCTCCACCAGTTCCATCGGTGTGCAGTCTTCCGACAGAGTTCAGTCCCCCACAAGAGCTCAATTCTCCGCCAGTTCTATCGGTGCGCAGTCATCCACAGGAGTTCAGTCCCCCACAAGAGCTCAATTCTCCGCCAGTTCCATCGGTGCACAGTCATCCATCAGAGTTCAGTCCCCCACAAGAGCTCAATTCTCCGCCAGTTCCATCGGTGCGCAGTCATCCACCAGAGTTCAGTCCCCCACAAGAGCTCAATTCTCCACCAGTTCCATCGGTGCGCAGTCTTCTGACAGAGTTCAGTCCCCCACAAGAGCTCAATTCTCCACCAGTTCCATCAGTGTGCAGTCATCCACCAGAGTTCAGTCCCCCACAAGAGCTCAATTCTCCACCAGTTCCATCGGTGCGCAGTCTTCCGACAGAGTTCAGTCCCCCACAAGAGCTCAATTCTCCACCAGTTCCATCGGTGTGCAGTCATCCACCAGAGTTCAGTCTCCCACAAGAGCTCAATTCTCCGCCAGTTCCATCTGTGCGCAGTCTTCCGACAGAGTTCAGTCCCCCACAAGAGCTCAATTCTCCGCCAGTTCCATCGGTGCTCAGTCATCCACCAGAGTTCAGTCCCCCACAAGAGCTAAATTCTCCACCAGTTCCATCGGTGCACAGTCATCCATCAGAGTTCAGTCCCCCACAAGAGCTCAATTCTCTGCCAGTTCCATCGATGCGCAGTCATCCACCAGAGTTCAGTCCCCCACAAGAGCTCAATTCTCCACCAGTTCCATCGGTGCACAGTCTTCCGACAGAGTTCAGTCCCCCACAAGAGCTCAATTCTCCGCCAGTTCCATCGGTGCACAGTCATCCATCAGAGTTCAGTCCCCCACAAGAGCTCAATTCTCCACCAGTTCCATCAGTGCGCAGTAATCGCCTAGAGTGCAGTCCCCCACAAGAGCTCAATTCTCCACCAGTTCCATCGGTGCACAGTCTTCCGACAGAGTTCAGTCCCCCACAAGAGCTCAATTCTCCACCAGTTCCATCGGTGCGCAGTCTTCCAACAGAGTTCAGTCCCCCTCAAGAGCTCAATTCTCCACCAGTTCCATCGGTGCGCAGTCATCCACCAGAGTTCAGTCCCCCACAAGAGCTCAATTCTCCACCAGTTCCATCGGTGCGCAGTCTTCCGACAGAGTTCAGTCCCCCACAAGAGCTCAATTCTCCACCAGTTCCATCGGTGCGCAGTCTTCCGACAGAGTTCAGTCCCCCACAAGAGCTCAATTCTCCACCAGTTCCATCGGTGTGCAGTCATCCACCAGAGTTCAGTCCCCCACAAGAGCTCAATTCTCCGCCAGTTCCATCGGTGTGCAGTCATCCACCAGAGTTCAGTCCCCCACAAGAGCTCAATTCTCCGCCAGTTCCATCGGTGCACAGTCATCCATCAGAGTTCAGTCCCCCACAAGAGCTCAATTCTCCACCAGTTACATCGGTGTGCAGTCATCCACCAGAGTTCAGTCCCCCACAAGAGCTCAATTCTCCGCCAGTTCCATCGGTGTGCAGTCTTCCGACAGAGTTCAGTCCCCCACAAGAGCTCAATTCTCCGCCAGTTCCATCGGTGCGCAGTCATCCACCAGAGTTCAGTCCCCCACAAGAGCTCAATTCTCCACCAGTTCCATCGGTGCGCAGTCTTCTGACAGAGTTCAGTCCCCCACAAGAGCTCAATTCTCCACCAGTTCCATCAGTGTGCAGTCATCCACCAGAGTTCAGTCCCCCACAAGAGCTCAATTCTCCACCAGTTCCATCGGTGCACAGTCATCCACCAGAGTTCAGTCCCCCACAAGAGCTCAATTCTCCACCAGTTCCATCGGTGCGCAGTCTTTCGACAGTTCAGTCCCTCACAAGAGCTCAATTCTCCACCAGTTCCATCGGTGCGCAGTCTTCCATCAGAGATCAGTCCCCCACAAGAGCTCAATTCTCCGCCAGTTCCATCGGTGCAAAGTCCCCAGAGTTCAGTCCCCCACAAGAGCTCAATTCTCCACCAGTTCCATCAGTGCACAGTCTTCTGACAGAGTTCAGTCCCCCACAAGAGCTCAATTCTCCACCAATTCCATCAGTGTGCAGTCATCCACCAGAGTTCAGTCCCCCACAAGAGCTCAATTCTCCACCAGTTCCATAGGTGCGCAGTCATCCATCAGAGTTCAGTCCCCCACAAGAGCTCAAATCTCCACCAGTTCCATTTGTGTGCAGTCTTCCGACAGAGTTCAGTCCCCCACAAGAGCTCAATTCTCCACCAGTTCCATCGGTGCGCAGTCTTCCGACAGAGTTCAGTCCCCCACAAGAGCTCAATTCTCCACCAGTTCCATCGGTGTGCAGTCATCCACCAGAGTTCAGTCTCCCACAAGAGCTCAATTCTCCGCCAGTTCCATCTGTGCGCAGTCTTCCGACAGAGTTCAGTCCCCCACAAGAGCTCAATTCTCCGCCAGTTCCATCGGTGCTCAGTCATCCACCAGAGTTCAGTCCCCCACAAGAGCTAAATTCTCCACCAGTTCCATCGGTGCACAGTCATCCATCAGAGTTCAGTCCCCCACAAGAGCTCAATTCTCTGCCAGTTCCATCGATGCGCAGTCATCCACCAGAGTTCAGTCCCCCACAAGAGCTCAATTCTCCACCAGTTCCATCGGTGCGCAGTCTTTCGACAGTTCAGTCCCTCACAAGAGCTCTATTCTCCACCAGTTCCATCGGTGCGCAGTCTTCCATCAGAGTTCAGTCCCCCACAAGAGCTCAATTCTCCGCCAGTTCCATCGGTGCAAAGTCCCCAGAGTTCAGTCCCCCACAAGAGCTCAATTCTCCACCAGTTCCATCAGTGCACAGTCTTCTGACAGAATTCAGTCCCCCACAAGAGCTCAATTCTCCACCAATTCCATCAGTGTGCAGTCATCCACCAGAGTTCAGTCCCCCACAAGAGCTCAATTCTCCACCAGTTCCATCTGTGCGCAGTCCTCAGCCAGTGGCCAGCCTTGCACAAGACATAACTCACCTGCCCATTGTTGGCACAATGACCAGTCCTTCAGATCTTCCTCCTGGGAGGGTGATTATGATACCTACCTTTCCCTTATTCGGGCAGCGTCTGAAGATGAGGAAGAGGATGAAGATCTTTGCTGTGCCATAATGGCAAGCATTGAGGACCAGACGTGAGTATTATTCAGTTATTCAGTCTAATTCTAAATTAAAATTAAAAAAAAATTAATTTTTAAAATTTTGGACATGTAACAAACCATTAGATTACAAAGTTCACCATTTCCTTTATAGTGTGGGGAATTGAGTTATTTTAGGAACGGTTCATATAGATTTTTGCAACTGGTGTTTAACTTGCTAGGACCCCACTGAATACAAAACTGTCATGGGATTGCAGAGAGATGAACCCAATCGCAGACGGTATGCAATACACACAGATTTATTAAGACAAAACCCACGAGGGGGCAAAACAAGACAGGGATGACTAACTAGACTAGACTAAGACTGACAGAAAACAGAACAATAAACTAACAGCTAAGACAGGATCAAATACTTCACAAGACTTCTCAACAGGTTACTCACAAATGAATCGACATAAAGATTGGCAATGAACGGCACAGGACAGCAAACACAAGGGGATTAAATAGGGAGCAAACTAATCAGGAACAGGTGACACAGGTAAAGCAATAATCTAATGATAACGAGATGAGATAACAGGGGGGCGGGGTTACATGACGAGACAACGCAAGCACACAGCCAAACAAATGGCCATGTGCTTACACACAAAACATGGGCCTGTCATGATCCTGCCTCAAGACCAGGGAAAATCAGAGACAAGGCGGCAGAATCATGACAGAACCCCTCCCTTAAGGAGCGGCTTCCAGACGCTCCCTAAGGGAACACTAAACACGTGACATGACGGACTGAGACATGGACACAAACCAACAAAACATGACAAAAACCAACAACGGCAAACATGAATAAACAATAGCAGGGTTGGGGTGAAAAATCAAAAACAACAGACAAGGCAGAGGAGGTGGAGACAACACAGAGTTCATGGGGGAATGTCCAGGGTGGGTGGATGGGACTGTGGTCTTGGGTGGACAGGACGATGGCTGAGGGCGAGGGGTCCGGGCAGACTTGGATGGGGACACACGAGGAACAGTCTTGGGGGAAACAGTCCGGGTGAAGTGGTGACAGAGGGAACAGCTACAGCCGGCAGCGGAGCGAAGACAATGGGTGAGGCAGGTGGTAAGGGAGTGGAGAAAGATGTAGACTGTGATGCTGGGACAGGGCTGGACACAAAATTGGGGACAGGGCTGAACACAGACATCCTCCTGTCAGCTGGGACAGGACTGGACACATCTGCTGGGACAGGGCTGGACACATTAGCTGGGACAGGGCTGGACACATCAGCTGGGACAGGGCTGGACACATCAGCTGGGACAGGGCTGGACACATCAGCTGGGACAGGGCTGGACACATCAGCTGGGACAGGGCTGGACACATTAGCTGGGACAGGGCTGGACACAATAGCTGGGACAGGACTGGACACAATAGCTGGGACAGGCATCTCCAGAATCTTGGCTAGACTGGACAGATACTCGGACAAGGCTCTTGCAGCGATGACAATCGGCATCTCGTGGCTCGCCGAAACCGACCGCAAAACAGCCTTAGCAGCTGAATCGGCCGCTGCTCGCTCTGCAGCCCTCATGACTGCAGACTCTGGAACAGCGCTTGCAGAAGCTGGCTCAGGAACAGCGCTTGCAGAAGCTGGCTCTGGAACAGCGCTTGCAGAAGCTGGCTCTGGAACAGCGCTTGCAGAAGCTGGCTCTGGAACAGCGCTTGCAGAAGCTGGCTCTGGAACAGCGCTTGCAGAAGCTGGCTCTGGAACAGCGCTTGCAGAAGCTGGCTCTGGAACAGCGCTTGCAGAAGCTGGCTCTGGAACAGCGCTTGCAGAAGCTGGCTCTGGAACAGCGCTTGCAGAAGCTGGCTCTGGAACAGCGCTTGCAGAAGCTGGCTCTGGAACAGCGCTTGCCGAGGCTGGCTCTGGAACAGCGCTTGCCGTGGCGGGCTCAGGAACAGCGCTTGCCGTGGCGGGCTCAGGAACAGCGCTTGCCGTGGCGGGCTCAGGAACAGCGCTTGCCGTGGCGGGCTCAGGAACAGCGCTTGCCGTGGCGGGCTCAGGAACAGCGCTTGCCGTGGCGGGCTCAGGAACAGCGCTTGCCGTGGCGGGCTCTGAGACTGCGCCTGGGACAGCCTGAGATGAAGAGCGAGAGGCTCCCTTTCTCCTCTTCTTTCTCCTTGAACGCGAAGCCGAATCTGTAACTGGACTAGCGACCAGTTGGAGATGTTCAGCTGGAACCGCAACAGGAGCAGGGATGGCGTTCTCGGGCAGCGCAGACTCGGTCGAGGAAGACTCAGACGGGGAATCCCAGGAAACTCGTCTCCCTCGTTTACCATGGAGGACAATGGGAGCAGAAGGGACCTCAGGAGAGGTGGAACCAGCCGGATCACCAAGGGCAACAACGCCCAGGACACGGCCCTCTGGGATCACAGGTAGCGAGGCAGATGGTGGAGACCTCGAGGAAGAAACCCTTGTAGAACCCTCTCGATCACCTCCTCTACTGCGGCCTCCACGGATCCCGCGAAACACGACCAACCGGGTCCCTTCAAAAGATTGTCGCTTGAGCTGGGAGGACATACTGTCTGCTGGGTTCTTTCTTGGCCGGTTCATTCTGTCATGGGATTGCAGAGAGATGAACCCAATCGCAGACGGTATGCAATACACACAGATTTATTAAGACAAAACAGGGAAAACAAAACCCACGAGGGGGCAAAACAAGACAGGGATGACTAACTAGACTAGAACTAGATGACTAACTAAGACTGACAGAAAACAGAACAATAAACTAACAGCTAAGACAGGATCAAATACTTCACAAGACTTCTCAACAGGTTACTCACAAATGAATCGACATAAAGATTGGCAATGAACCGGCACAGGACAGCAAACACAAGGGGATTAAATAGGGAGCAAACTAATCAGGAACAGGTGACACAGGTAAAGCAATAATCTAATGATAACGAGATGAGATAACAGGGGGGCGGGGTTACATGACGAGACAACGCAAGCACACAGCCAAACAAATGGCCATGTGCTTACACACAAAACATGGGCCTGTCATGATCCTGCCTCAAGACCAGGGAAAATCAGAGACAAGGCGGCAGAATCATGACACAAAACAACCTGTTTCCAATTTCTTTCTTCATTTTTAGTGCCAAAATTCAAGATGGCAGACAATATGCAGAAAAATCACTGAAAATAAAATATATAATCTTTTCACTTCTATGAAGGCTTTAAAATGGTAAACTTTTTGATGAATGTATTCTTAATAAGGCAGACAAGTGAGACACAGACTATTTTAAAAATATTTATTGGATCATTTGCCAAAAAAAAAAAAAAAACGAAAAAAAAAACGAAAAAAAAAAATCTGAAAAAAACGAAAAAAAAAAAAAAATCTGCATTTTGTTTAATTATTGAAGAGTTCAACAAAACAGTCAGTCATTGTCACTCAAGTATTTATCCTCATCACTCTCACTGTCACTGTCTGACTTTTCAATATTGGTGCATGTCTCCTCAGTATGGCAAGCCGTTTTAACTTTTATTCATTTCCAGGATATGAATTCTTGATATCAACAATTCAGTTTTCACTAGATAAAACGATAGTTATTGATATCAGAAATTAGATTTCTACTAGTAACAATGGCAATTTTTGATATCAGCATTTACATTTCCACTAGTAACAATGCTAATTCTTGATATCAGCATTTACATTTTCACTAGTTAAAATGATCATTCTTGATATCAACAATTGAATTTCAACTAGTAAAAACTATAATTCTTGATATCTGTAATTGTATTTTCACTAGTGAAATGTCACCATAGGCTGCCATTCAAAATCAATTGTTGATATCAAGAATTGATTTCTTACTTGTTGAAATTCCAGTTTCACATATCAGAAATACAATTCTTACTAGTAAAAACCTTTATTTTTAATATCAAGAATTCAGTTGTCACTAGTTGAAATGTCTATTCTTGATATCAACAATTGAATTGCTACTAGTAACAATGTTAATTTCTGATATCATGAATGTGATTGTTACTAGTAAGAAAGACATTTTAGATATCTGAAATTATATTGATATCAGAAATACATTTTCAGATATCAAAAATGAAAATTTTTACTAGTAGCAATTTAATTGTTGATATCAAGAATGCATTTCAACTAGTAACCATGTAATTCTTGATATCTGGAATTTGCATTTTTACTAGTAACAATGTAATTAATGATATCAAAAATTATATTTCTACTAGTAAGAAATACAAAGCTGAAATGTGTATTCAGAATTTTAACTAGTAAGAAATCAATTTTTGATATCTGTAATAGTTTTGTCACTCTTTTAACATTTAAAACACATGTAGGATATGAATTGTTGATATCAACAATTGAATTCTTACTTCTCCATCTCTCAGACTATTTTTTTTTTGTCAAATGGGTTTTTTATTCAAACAACAAATGACCTTGAAATAATTACAAGTTCCAGGATTAATTTTCTTATATGCAAAAAATAAACAAATAAAAAATAAAAATAATAAAAAAACAAATAAAACTATAACCAACACCCCATCCCCCGCCTGTTAATATATAATCCTGTGACATTAATACACAGCATTAAGACAGCCTACAATACATTGCATTAAGGAATAACATTCCTATTGAGGTAGCAAATGAAAGGGTCCCAAATCTTGTGGAATTGTCCGATGTTGCCTTTCCAAAGGTATCTAGTTCGTTCCAGGTGTAGAGTAGACGTCAGTTCCTCAAGCCATAGTTTGGCATCAGGAGGGTAAACCTTTTTCCAAAACAGTAGTAACTGTTTCTTGGCTGTTCATCTCTCAGACTATTTTGACAGATACACACTTGACACTGCACGCTCACTCAAAGCCCAAAGGGAGAGGTGTTTAAAGATGTGATTGGGCCAGCCCAGTGTCAAGAAATCAATCAAGAAAACAACCAATGGGCCGCTGATCTACGGGTTTCATGGGCCGGTCTGTCAGTGGGAAAAAAAAATATAGCTTACTTTTTTTTGACCAATGCATTACACCGGCACTAACCCAGCGCCGTCAATTAAACAAAACAAAACGAATGAGCCGCCGATGTACGAGTTTTATGGGGCGTAAAAAAAAAAAAAAAGTATGAGATGTATCGGCCTAAAAAGCACGTCGGCCCACCGGGCATTTGCCCGGTATGCCAGATTACCAGTCCAGCCCTGGATATGGCCCTGGATAGGGTTCAGTGCACTCACAGGTTGCGATACCACAGGCCATATCCGTGGGAAAGGAAAGGTTTCTTGTTTCAAGTCATTCATGGAGACAGATGATGATGTCATTAATGCACTTTGTAGGCTTGGTGTAGGTCCTCATCCATCTCCAGACGTGTTAGCTGGATGTGAGAAATTCATGTGTCAGCTCTTCAAACCTGGTTATGAAACAGCTAAAGCCCTTCGGTGGAACATGTTTAAAACTCTAAAACCCAACCAGGGAGTGGGAAAACTATGTCCCACTTCAGGAGCAGTTACAGAGCACATTCTGAGAGCACACTGGCAAGCAAATGTTTGGACACAAGATACAGTGCCTGCTCCAAAGATTCTTGACGCACTATCACTGGGATGGAGGCAAATTGATGATGGGCAATGGGCTCCTGTCCTGTCAAAACTCCCACCAGAACCAGAGGCTGTTGTGGAGCTTGTGAAGTGCTCTTGTCTTGCCAGCCAATGCAGTAGAAGGTGTTCTTGCAAGAGCAACAACTTACCATGCACGCAACTTTGCAGGTGTGAGGGCTCTGAGGAGACATGCACCAATATTGAAAAGTCAGACAGTGACAGTGAGAGTGATGAGGATAAATACTTGAGTGACAATGGCTGACTGTTTTGTTGAACTCTTCAATAATGAAACAAAATGCAGATTTTTTTTTTTTTTTTTTGCTATTTTTCTTTTTTTTTTACCCAATTTTTTGGCAAATGATCCAATAAATATTTTGAAAATAGTCTGTCTCACTTGTCTGCCTAATTAGGAATACATTCATCAAAAAGTTTACCATTTTAAAGCCTTTATAGAAGCGAAAAGATTATATATTTTATTTTATGTGATTTTTCTGCATATTGTCTGCCATCTTGAATTTTGGCAATAAAAATTAAGAATAAAATTGGAAACAGGTTGTTTTGTATTCAGTGGGGTCCTAGCAAGTAAAAAAACACCAGTTGCCCAGGCTGGAAAAATAATTTCCCTCTTCCTGCAAAAGCTCAAAAGTTTCATTATGTTTAACATTCAGTCAATGCGTTTTTCCGGGTATGCCAATAAATAGCATAATGGTGGTTACACCCATCATTGGTTGATAATCATGATAATTCATGTTACCCATGGTCATATTTATTACCCAAGTCAATCAGTTAATTAGAAAATGTATGTATATAATGATATACCTAACATATATCCATTTGAAATGTTTAAAAAGGCGATTATTTGCAATTTTTGGTGATATATCCGCCATCTTGGATTTTGGGCCTGTGCAGCCCGGGAAAAAATCGGACACAGGAAGTTTTGCAAACTATAGGGTCTGAAGAAGTCAATAAACATCATTTGCAAAAATCTATATGAAATGTTCCAAACACTTTATTTTGCTACATATGGCCCTGCACTATTAGGTGTATTTCCCTTTATTATTGATATTTCAGTTCAGTTGTGAAAGTATTCTCATTTATTTGAATTTTTTTGATACTGCTTACCATAAATGGTGGTTACACCTTGTTTACTGATTCATTCCGGTAGTTGCATTGTTACTAAACAGAGGATTCCCTTAGGGAAATTAACCATCGTTTAGTAAGTGTTGCTTACATGATTTTTGCGGGATGATATATTACAACATAAATACCATATTTAATTAATTAACATTAGTTCATTTTAAGGTATATTTTAATGAAGTTGTCAAATTTTTATTTATTTATTTATTTATAAGTTTATTTGTATAGGGACAGTACAAAAAAACATGATCCCAGTCAAAACTGGAAAATATGTATTGCACATAGAGAGTATAGCAAAAGCTAATTTGCATCTCAGGTCCCTACCAATTATAACTTGTACATACCAGAGGTGGTAAGGAGTTTGCTCAGAATAAATTCTTCTTCTAACTGCATGTCAGCGCCTGAGTGACCTTCCAATAGGATCTATCTTGTGTAAACTTTGTCTCACCCTCCAGCGCTGGATGCAGGTGGAGCGAGACCGGAGACTGCCCAGAATGTAGGTCTCGCCTGCATTTGGGGTTCTTTGCAAAATCTGTCTGACAAGTGTGTTCAACTCATAGTTAGACAGTTCTGCAAACCTCAACGGTCTGATTCCAAGAAGCTGCCTGTGCTGGAACAAAGTGCGGTGGTCTATTCCGAATAAGGATGCAATTCCCTGCCAGTTAAACCCAAGCTGCAGACAATGGCACAGTCCTCTGTGGCCTGTGTTACATGTAGGTGGTGGGGCTGCTCTTAGTCCAGCTCCAGCAGGTCTTCCAATATCAAGCGGATGTGTGATTTGGCGCAGTATGCGGTACAGCGTCTCGAGAATAACTATGCATTCTCTGGTTTCGGCATTTTGATCATAACGAACCACAGACTAAAGACTGTTAATTGTTCTGGCATGGTTATCTAAATCTCGATAAAGTATCTCTCTCGGCTCTTGCTATATACGCGTTAGGCACGGTAATACGCTATTAACCCCCTGGCGCGATAGGCTCGTTTTTTTCCTTATCAGTGCAAAAAAGAATCAAAATACTAATATTAATTTTTATCTTATATGCTTGTGTTATACATCAATCGATCCTGTTAAGTGTGTATTATTTTTGTGTATACTCACAATAAAAGCAAAGTGTTGTGCTTTTTTCCAAATAAAGAAAAATAAACATGACGTGAGTTCTGCCTTCTCTCTGTCAGTGAAATCAATTCTGAAACGCGTCCGAAAATGAATCATAACTCAGCGAATACTCAGTCAAACAGGCATACAGACACACAGGCATGAAGCTTGAATTCTCTTCTTTTAAATGAAGCAATTTTTATAAAAAACAAATATTCTTTGTTTATGTAATCTGTATGAAAAGAGAGAGATGTCAGTCGTTCTCATCTCAGCTCATTATGTTTTGATCTGACCCTGCCCACGGAGAGCGCGCGCTATTCAAACGCAAATGAATGAGGCAATCCATGCAAACGTACTGGTTACTTTCGTAACCTCGGTTCCCTTAGAGATAAGGGAACGAGTACTGCGTTGCAAACGCTATGGGAAAACTCCTTTTCTCGAGAATATTGAAGCCTTTATTTTAAAACGCATTTGCTACAGCACAGGCGAGAGCATCAGACCCACGTGAGTGAGCTGATAGGCTGTGCTGTGGGCAACTGCACGAACCAATGGCGGATAGACAGAAGCGCGCGAGCCAATCAGGGCGCTTGGCGCTCTGTCACTGTCAAGCGCGCGAAACTACACGTGACCATAACATATAAATACAGATAGAATCCGCCATTTGACAGGTATAATCGACTGAAGCGACAAACCTGCCATAAGAAAAATAGCACGGCAAGGCAACGCAGTACTCGTTCCCTTATCTCTAAGGGAACCGAGGTTACGAAAGTAACCAGTACGTTCCCTTACGAGAACGTTCTCTCGTACTGCGTTGCAAACGCTATGGGAACGTTTCCATTTAAAACGCCGTGTTATTAATCTTTTGGCCGCTCTGACTCACCAGAGTTCCGGGAAGTACAGAATAGCCAGGATAAAAAGAGACCGAACATCGGGCCCATCAATTATCCGTAATAAAGACTGGCCAGAGCCAGTCATTTAACCCACAAAGTGATAGCCGTGTGTTTAATATCAAACTAGTCTGGGTCAGCAGAGCCAGAGTCTAGACTGAAAAGACTGTAACTGCAAAGCAGGGACATTAAAGTTATAATTCATCGGATCTGGCCAGAGCCAGTCACTTAGCCCACAAAGTGAAAACCGTGTGTTCAATATCAACTAGACTGGGTCACAGAGCCAGTGTCTAGACAGAAGAACTGTAGCTACAAGCAAGGGCATTAAAGCTATAATTCAACAATGTGGACGGAGCGGATATCCGGCCGCCGCACATATGCTATAGATGGGAATACCCAAGTGACCATGGTTCAAAACTAGTCTGGATCCACAGAGCCAGAGTCTAGACAGAAAGAACGCATGTCTGCAGAGCAGGGACATCCAGCTTATAGAATCTCACAAATGTGGACGGAGCGGACCAGCCGGCCGCCGCACAAATGTCTTCAATGGGAATACCACTTGACCAAGCCCACGAAGAGGCAACACCTCTCGTGGAATGAGCTCTAACACCTATGGGACAAGAGAGGCCCAGTGAGGTGTAAGCCAGGGCAATGGCGTCAACTATCCATCTGGACAGTGTGGTTTTAGTGACCGGGAGGCCCTTGGATCGGCCCCCGAAACACACAAAGAGCTGTTCAGACTGTCTGAAAGAGGCCGAACGCTCCAGATAAATTCTCAAAGCTCTGACTGGGCAAAGCATGAGAGAATCGCTATCCTCCTCGGAGGAGGGGAGAGCTGACAGAGAAATAACCTGGGCTCTGAACGGAGTTGAGAGCACCTTAGGAACATATCCATGTCTTGGCCTAAGAATGACCTTGGAGTCATTAGGACCAAACTCCAGACAGGAAGCGCTGGTAGACAGCGCCTGTAAATCCCCTATTCTCTTTACTGACGCCAGTGCTAGAAGCAGGGCGGTTTTCAGAGAGAGAGACTTAGGATCAGCTGACTGAAGTGGTTCAAAGGGAGGTCCCTTAAGAGCCCGCAGGACCAAGGAGAGGTCCCAGGCCGGAACAGACGGTGGCCGAGGCGGGTTAAGCCTCCTGGCGCCCCTGAGGAAGCGAACTATAAGGTCGCTTTTTCCTAAGGAGGCCCCGGCTTCCAATACGTGAAAAGCAGCAATGGCTGCCACGTACACTTTGAGAGTGGAGGGGGAGCGACCCGCGTCCAACATCTCCTGTAGAAAAGACAGTACTCTTGGTACTTCACAAGTGTATGGGTCGAGGTCTCGAGCTAAACACCAGCTGGAAAACACTGACCATTTACTGAGATAGAGGCGTCTGGTAGACGGAGCTCTAGCTTCCTTTATAGTATTCAGGACGCCCTCTGGGAGGTTCTGGGGTACCCGTTGAGTGGCCATACATGTAGGGACCATAAGTCGGGACGGGGATGCCAGATTGTCCTGTTGGCCTGAGTCAGGAGGTCGCGCCTCACTGGGATTGGCCACGGGTCTGCTACAGACAGCTGCATCAACTCTGGGAACCAAACCTGGGTCCGCCAGAGAGGAGCTACTAATAGCACTGCGCTTTTCGTGTTCCTGATCCGTTCGATGACCTGAGGGAGCATCGAGACCGGGGGGAACGCATAGAGAGGAAGGTTGGGCCAGTCGTGGGCCAACGCATCCCTGCTCTTTGAGAAAAAGATTGGGCATTGACAGTTGTCTTCTGAGGCGAAAAGATCTACTTCTGCCTTCCCGAAGACCTCCCAGAGTAGGAGAACTGTCTGAGGGTGGAGAGACCATTCCTCTGGGGGAACTCTGCCCCGAGAGAGCATGTCTGCTCCTGTATTCAACGTGCCTGGCACGTGAGCTGCCCTGAGCGAGCGCAGATTGGTGTGAGCCCATAGCAAGAGCTGTGAGGCTATGGTAAACAGGTTGCGGGACCTGAGGCCGCCCTGGCGATTTATGTAAGAGACCACCGACATGTTGTCCGTCCGTACCAACACGTGGTGTCCCGCCAGGTATGGGAGGAATGTTTTTAGGGCTAGAAAAACTGCTCTCATTTCGAGGCAGTTTATGTGTAGGCGTTTCTCCGAGCTCGACCAGAGGCCGGAGGCAGGCCTGCCCTCGTACAGAGCTCCCCAACCGGAGTTGGAGGCGTCTGTTGAAATCATCCTCCTCTCTGAAACTACCCCCATGCTTACGCCCTGCTGGTACCAGCTGGCGTTTTTCCAAGGGGCCAGGGCTTGAACACAGCGCTGGTCCACCTTGATAATCAAGTGGCCTGAATGCCAGGCGTGGGGTGGCACCAGAGGAGCCAGCCACAGCTGAAGAGGACGCATACGCAGTAGGCCTAGTTGGAGTACTGATGATGCAGAGGCCATCAGGCCAAGGATCCTCTGAAACGTTCTGAGGGGTACAAGAGAGCCCTCTATGAACGATGCCGTGAGCTGCTGAATCGTTAGAGCACGGGCCGGTGTGGGCCATGCTCTCATAAGTATGGAGTCGAGAACTGTTCCCAGGAACGTGATACGTTGGCTGGGCAACAGAACACTCTTTGCAACATTGACCCTGAGCCCTAGACATTCTAGATGGCTGAGGAGCCAGGCTTTGTGAGTATGTGACTCCGCCTCTGACTGGGTCAGTATGAGCCAGTCGTCGAGGTAGTTTAGGATGCGCATTCCCCGCTGTCTCAGGGGGGAGAGAGCTGCATCCATGCACTTCGTGAATGTACGAGGCGCTAGTGCCAGTCCAAATGGAAGAACTGTGTACTGGTATGTCTGCCCCTCGAAGGCGAATCTCAAGAATGGCCTGTGGTGGGGGTTCACTTGAATGTGAAAGTAAGCGTCTTTCAGATCTACTGAGAAAAACCAGTCGCCTGGGCGAATCTGCGTCAGGATATGTCTGGTCGTGAGCATTCTGAACGGCCGTGACATGAGAGCCTTGTTCAGATGTCTGAGATCTAAAATGGGTCTCAGGCCGCCGTCTTTCTTTGGAACAAGAAAGTATCGGCTGTAAAAACCTGACTCACTCAGAGAAGGGGGGATCTTCTCGATGGCCCCTTTCGCCAGCAGACTTAACACTTCGGTGCGGAGGACATGACTCAATGTGCCCCTTACCGTGGTTTGTATAACCGCGCGAAAACGCGGTGGTCTGCGGGCGAACTGAAGCGAGTAACCATGCTTTATGATGTTCATCACCCATACTGAAACTCCGGGGATAGCTTGCCAAGCTAGAGCCCGCAGAGCTAGAGGCATTATCATATCTGGAACACCCAGAGTGGGGGGCTCGGACTGACATGTATGCATGTGAGAAATTATGCTCGATTTGTGCTTTGTGTGGGTCGCTGTTAAAACAGCGTTTGTTTGCAGGGGTGCGTGACATGTGACGGGCCCATGAACTGCATTTAGAACTGCTGCAGCCGCCTGAACTGAAGAGGGAGCCGTGAGCAGTAGTCGAGCGATTTTTGGGGCTGGTCCGGCCGCAGCGGGACAGTGACCCCTCTTTGTGCCGGTTAGGACGGCTTCTTGGGCTCGTGATCGAGCGTCAGCTTCGGCCGCGGGCCCTGGCGCTTAGGGAACGGGAACCGTTTCGCTGGCTTCATGCTTACTGGTCTCAGCCGCTGGGCGGGGCTGGAGGACCTGGGACACCACTTTCTCAGGTCGCGGCGTGCTCTTGGGGCGCCGTTGGACTGAGCTGGAGCGCTTTGGTAGAAAGTGTCTCATGGCGCTGGAAGCCTTTTGAGCTTCAGTGAAGCGATCGGCGAAGCCGCTGACAGATGGGCCGAAGAGACCTGAGGCTGTGACGGGCGAGTCGAGGAAGGCAGATTTATCCGCGTCCCTGATCTCGGTTAAGTTTAGCCAGAGGTGGCGCTCCATTACCACTAGGCTGGCCATATTGCGGCCCAGGGCTTGAGCGGTGGTCTTCGTGGCCCTCAGTGCCAGATCCGTGGCACTCCTGAGGTCTTTAAATGTGTCTGGGTCCGGGCCTGACTCATCCATGGAACGGAGAAGTTTGGCCTGGAAGGCTTGAAGCGTCGCCATGGCGTGAAGTGCAGAGGCGGCTTGACCGGCGGCAGCGTATGCGCGGCTGGCAATGGCCGAAGTAGTTCTGCACGGCTTAGAAGGGTGCACCGTCTTAGACCTCCAACTACCTGCAGTGGGGGGGCATAAGTGTGCAGCGACCGCTTCCTCCAGTGGGGGGAGAGACACATATCCTTTCTCTTCAGCGCCGTCAACAGTGGAGAGCGCAGAAGAGGCAGATGAGCGCGTTCGCGCTGAAAAGGGCGCGCGCCAGCATTTTGTGAGCTCTTCGTGAACCTCAGGCATAAATGGAGCGGCGCGCTGACGAGGGGCCTGCTGGCGCCCCGGCAGGTACCATTCATCGAGGCGGCTTCTGGCGGGCTCAGCTGGAGAAAGCCAATCGAGTCCCAACTCGTCAACAGCGCGAGACATGACACGGAGAAGTTCGGCGTCAATGCTCGCTCGAGTATCAGAAAACTCTAGCTGAGAGGGGGGGGCGGGGTCCGCGGAGCCCGACCAATCCTCGCTCTCAGATGCCGCCATAGAAAGTGCGTCATCGACGTCATCCGGAGATGCGCCGAAAGAGACGAGTCCAGCCGCTTCAGACGAGGGGCGCTGCTCGCTCCGAGAGAACAGGACAGGCGAAGAAGGCGTGGGCGAGGCACGAGGAGAAAGGCCCGGCGTGCACTCGCTAAACTCACCGCGCTCAGGACGCCTCTGATCGCGCCGCTTCTTCCTACGGGGCTCGTGGGGCGCCGAAGACGGAAGGTGGGCGGAATCGGTCACCGTCGAAGACAGCCTTGAACGGAGAACGGAGACAGGCATCCCGTCGCAGAATTGGCAGCCGCCTTTCATGAGCGCTGCCTCGGCGTGCTCAGGGCCGAGGCAGGCCGCACACTGGGTGTGTCCGTCGGATGCATGCAGGGAGACCCCGCAGCTCTCACAGATGGAGAGAGGCATTATGCCGCGCTGTGAAAACAGCGGTTTGCTCTTTTAGATAAATATGCAATGAAAAGGATATAATTTTTCGTCGGATGCCACAGGGAAACGCTCAGCTGGCGAGATGCCGGGATGCGAAGCTGTTCCGCTGGACGGCTTTTCCACAACGAGGGCTTCTTACGACCGGAGAAAATCAGCGACGAGGTGAGTCGAGCTGAAGGAGATTAAATCTGTCAAATGGCGGATTCTATCTGTATTTATATGTTATGGTCACGTGTAGTTTCGCGCGCTTGACAGTGACAGAGCGCCAAGCGCCCTGATTGGCTCGCGCGCTTCTGTCTACCCGCCATTGGTTCGTGCAGTTGCCCACAGCACAGCCTATCAGCTCACTCACGTGGGTCTGATGCTCTCGCCTGTGCTGTAGCAAATGCGTTTTAAAATAAAGGCTTCAATATTCTCGAGAAAAGGAGTTTTCCCATAGCGTTTGCAACGCAGTACGAGAGAACGTTCTCGTAAGGGAACTGTGAACGCTCCCATATCAGCTTGAGAAAACACATCAAGTTTATTCAGATCATTGTACTTGTTTACACCATCTTGCAGCGCTGTGAGGAATAATACTATCGTAATAATAATAATGGAAAATGTACCTCAGAAGTGCTGGTATTTCGAGGAGCAACGGATGGAATACTGTAGTAAGTATTTTTTTATTCTCAAGTGAATCGCATTTCTGTGTGTGAATGAATGAACGGCAGAGATGCATGCTGTTTACCACAGCTCGCAAAAAGACAGTTTAAATTTGAATCGCGTTTCTGTCTGTGAATGAATGATCCGCTTTTAGCAAACTATATTGCTATACTGAGATTAGTAAAAATCTACTGAAATATGTTGAAATAAAATGTATTTGTATAAGCAACGTATTAAACTGCAAATTAACATTTATATTCCTTATAATAAAAACGAAAGACCTATGTTACAGACATATGAAAGACAACATTTCGTTTTGGATAGATGATATAATTTTACTGTAAAATATCTGCCACCTCAAATAAGCTTTTGTTTGCCAATTTTTGCTAATATGTTAAATATAGTATGTTTTGTCAATGTAGGCTATATTCAAAGTAATGAATCCTTAACTTTGAAATATGTATGATAAAATGTATACTTTAGTTTTTACAAAGAAAGATTACACTTGAATTGTTGTTGTAATTGTAACCTATTTAATAAAAAAATATATATATATTTACAAGGTAGATGTAAATATAAGCCTTTTCTTTAAATAATTTTTATTGTGTTTTATTATTGACAAATTTGGGGAGAGGATACATATTCCAAAACTGAAAATACAGTATGAGAATTAACTGCACAATTACTAGACATGTTTTCCTTGGATATTATACAATTTGCACACACAATTTGTAAAAAAAAAAATAATAATAATAATTGAGATGCTTCCAACTGTGAACCAATGCTCTTGCATTCTTTCTTGTGGCTCAGTAACACACCTGAATGAATGGCTCATTAAGTATGCAGGCCCCATTGTCTCCTCAGGTGTGAACCACTAAATATGCATGATGGTGTTGGATCGTTGACGCCCTTTACACATATTGCCTTTCCAAACAAAAAGTGTTTTACAAGATTTAAATAAATGTATTGTTTTATGTGAATGATTAGGCAGGATGATTTTCACATAATTTTGAAGAAAAAACTCTAGGCAACGACATCCATTAGTCAAAAGTCTTATTGACACATATTTAGTATGTGTTTTGTGGCCTTATTTCAGAAACTTTAGTTTTTAGTTTTTTCAATAACCATGCATAAACATTATTCTCTCAAAAATACAAACATGTACATGCATGTTGCTCACATATTATGGTAGCCCTGTTTGTGCTAAATAGAGTGTAATTACACATTTGCCATTAATATGTTTATAAGCAACTGAAAAAAGCACAAATGTCAGGGCATGTCAGAACATCTCAAGGACCCCAAAAACCCCTTAGACCCCAGAGGGTTAAAGAAATTGAGTATATCGTCTTCATTGCACCTTGCATAAGCAAATAAAACACTAACAAACGATACTCGGTTACTTACGTAACCTCGGTTCTCTCTAGAAGAGGGAACGAGTATTGCGTAAGTTAGCTTACGCTATGGGTAAAGTAATCTTTTCACGAGATATGAAGCCAAAAAATTATCCTTAATTTTTTATATATTGTCAACGCAGTGCAGCAGCTAGCAGACCTAGAGTGGGCTATCTAGCGCGCTCATTGGCTGCTCCGAGGCAACTGCAGCAGCCTACCACTGAGCCTGGTGTGACGTCACGCCCAATGAGGGCGCGCGTGCCCTCACGTTTCACAGCCGCCAAAATGGGAGTGGCTTAGCGTATATAAGGAAGGGCTCGGGGGCTGTTAACCTGTTTTTTGTCGACTGAAGCGAAGTGAGCTCGTGGCGAGAGCACGGCGGGTTACGCAATACTCGTTCCCTCTTCTAGAGAGAACCGAGGTTACGTTAGTAACCAAGTATCGTTCTCTTAAGAGAGGTTCTCTTGTATTGCGTAAGTTAGCTTACGCTACGGGAACCCCTTGTCAACGTCGTGCGCGCCTAGCATCCACTACATGAGTCCCAGTGGAAACCCGGGGAACACAGAAAAGTAGGAATCAGGCGGCCAACAGAGTGGGCCAGCGCATGTTCATAAGCACACAGTAGGGAGTGTAGAGCGGCTCGGCCGGTCTATACTGACTTAACACATCCCTTTATAGTGCAGCTCAACCAGGGGAGCTAAATCGAGTAAAGTGGCCTGCGCACAAAGAATCCGGGCAGGGCATACACACGACTTAGACTGATAGAAGTTTTGCCTGCAGGGCGGGAACTTCCAGGTTGTAAAACCTAACAAATGTAGAGGGGGAGGCCCAGCCTGCCGCTGTACAAATGTCATGAATGGAAATTCCGCTGGACCAAGCCCATGATGAGGCCATGCCTCTGGTGGAATGAGCCCTGATGCCCAAAGGGCACTGCAGGCTTTTAGACACATAAGCTGCCGCAATAGCATCCACTATCCATCTGGACAGGCTGTGTTTCGAGGCAGCGAGACCTTTGGTGCGCCCTCCAAAAGAAACGAAAAGCTGCTCCGAGCACCTGATAGCGGCGGAGCGCGTGATGTAATTTCTCAGTGCTCTGACAGGGCAGAGAAGGTTACTATCGACCTTGCTGCCGGATGCCGGCAGGGCTGAGAGGGAAATGACCTGCGCTATGAAGGGAGTGCCCATCACTTTGGGGACATAACCATGCCTCGGTTTGAGAATGACTTTAGAGTCATTAGGTCCGAACTCAAGACACGCAGCGTTAACTGATAACGCGTGTAAGTAACCCACACGTTTGACTGATGACAGGGCTATCAGAAAAACAGTTTTGAGCGTGAGGTATTTCAAATCCACAGTTTCTAGAGGTTCGAAGGGATGAGCTTTCAGGGCCTCCAGGACCAGGGAAAGATCCCAAACAGGAACCGATGGGGGCCGCGGGGGATTCATCCTCCTGGCTCCTCTGGGGAAGCGGATGATGAACTCGTTCCTTCCTATTGTGCGGCCGTGCGGCGATTCAGCAAACGCTGCGATGGCTGCAACATATACTTTGAGCGTGGAGGGGGACCTGCCCATGTCCAGCAGCTCTTGAAGGAAGCAAAGCACCCACGAAACCCCACACGTTTGTGGGTCAAAATTTTTGACAGTGCACCATTTGTTAAACACAAACCATTTAAACGCGTAGAGCCGTCTCGTAGAGGGAGCTCTAGACTGCGTGATCATGTTCACAACCCCTTTTGGCAAATCAACGGGTATCCTGATTCTCCCGATGACCTGTGGCAACAGTGAGATCGGGGGGAAGGCATACAGCGGGTCACTGGGCCAGGCTTGGGTCAGCGCATCCTCGCTCTTTGAAAAGAACCTTGAATTTTCTGAAACGTTTTCAGAGGAACCCGAGTGCCATTCTGAAAAGATGCGGTGAGATGTCAAATACGGCGCGCGTGCTGTGTCGACAATATGGCCGTCATAGCCACCGAGTCCAGCTCTATTCCCAGAAAAGAGATTGACTGGCTGGGCATCAATGAGCTCTTGGTCCAGTTGCCCGAGAGACCCAGGCTTTCCAGATGCCTGAGAAGCACTGTTCTATCTGTCGTCAAGATAGTTCAGAATTCGCATACTCTGTCTTCTCAAGGCAGCGAGGGCCGCGTCCATACACTTCGTAAATGTACGGGGTGCTAACGACAGGCAGAACGGAAGGACGTTGTATTGCTATACCTGACCGCGAAGGCGAATCTCAAGAATGACCTGTGACGGGGTATGATCTGAATCTGAAAGTACGCGTCTTTCAGATCGAGAGAAATAAACCAGTCCCTCGGGCGAATTTGCGCGAGGATTTGTCTGGTCGTGAGCATTTTGAATGGCCGTCTCATGAGAGCTTTGTTCAAATATCTCAGATCTAATATAGGTCTGAGAGCTCCGTCCTTCTTGGGCACGAGAAAATAACGGCTGTAAAAGCCCGTCTCGCTCAGAGAAGGATGCACCTGTTCTATCGCCCCCTTGCACAGCAGCTTCGCTATTTCTGCACGAAGCAGGTGAGCTGCTTCCGCATTCACTCTCGTCTTGGTCCGTGCTAGAAAGCGCGGGGGACGGCAAGCTAACTGTAGCGAATAGCCCCGTTTTACAATGTTCAGCACCCATTCTGACATGCCCGGGATAGCTTCCCACGCTTCGCGCGCTGTCGATGCTCGAATACGGGGGCTCGCTGATAGCGGTAACTGGCTTGGCAGCACTCAATGACTCGGTCGCTTGGGACGGAGAACATTTTGTGGCGAGAAACCCGTGACAAGAGAACGGCGTCGGGGGTAATGTGTCTATCAGTAAGTGTGTGCGCTCGTGAGCGGGCACGGGGCTTACGTTCACAACACGGCCAGTGTTTGGGAGCTTTAACCCTCTGGGGACCACAAACGCGCCCGCGCGTTTTGCTCGTTTTTTTTTTTTAGCAATGAAAATAAACACTAAATGCTCTGTTAATTTTGATCTTTCATTTTCGTGTCATACATCAATCGATCCTGTTCAGTTTCTATTTTTTTTCTGTATACTCATAATAAAAATAAAGTGTTTTGCTTTTTGACAAATAAAGAAAAATTAACATGATGCGATTTCTGCCTTCTCTCTGTCAGTAAACTCCCATTTGAAACGCGTTCGAAAATGATCTATAACTCCGCGAAAATTCAGTCAAACAGGCAAACAGACCCACGGGCATAAAGCTTGAGATCGCATCTTTTAAATGTAGTCATTTATATAATAAACAAATATTCTCAGCTTCTGTAATCTGTATAAAAAGAGAGCGACTCCTGTCGAGCTCATTACGAGCTAATTCACAGTAATGTGACCACTCCCCGGAGAGCGCGTGCTATTCAAACGCAAATTCTGAGAACTATTTCAGAGCTGTGAAACGCCCACATCAACTGTAAACAAAGCGCGTCGCGACTCCTCGCGAGTGAGACATTATAGCCTACCTTATGGAGAAAAGATTCCTCAGAACAGTGCTGATGAGGAGCAATATCTCCTGATATGAGGAGCAGATCCCGCTGAGGAGTGAGGTAGGCTGTTTTCTTTTCTCACGTGTGGAATTCTCCAAATTCTGAGAACTATTTCAGAGCTGTGAAACGCCCACATCAGCTGTAAACAAAGCGCGTCGCGACTCCTCGCGAGTGAGACATTATAGCCTACCTTATGGAGAAAAGATTCCTCAGAACAGTGCTGATGAGGAGCAATATCTCCTGATATGAGGAGCAGATCCCGCTGAGGAGTGAGGTAGGCTGTTTTCTTTTCTCACGTGTAGAATTCTCCAAATTCTGAGAACTATTTCAGAGCTGTGAAACGCCCACATCAGCTGTAAACAAAACGCGTCGCGACTCCTCGCGAGTGAGACATTATAGCCTACCTTATGGAGAAAAGATTCCTCAGAACAGTGCTGATGAGGAGCAACATCTCCTGATATGAGGAGAAGATCCCGCTGAGGAGTGAGGTAGGCTGTTTTCTTTTCTCACGTGTGGAATAACGTTATGGAATAACGTTAGTGTAGGCCTATGTAAACCGCAAAAAGATGAATCGCATTTCTATAATATGACTCGCCTTTCTGTGAGATGAATGAAGGGGACATATTTGTAAAGACTGTTTAGCCTAAATATGAATCGCGCGTCTGTGTGTGAAAGAATAAACAGCTTTGCTATAGCCTACTGAGATGAGTAAAAATCGACTGGAATATGTTGAAATAAAATGTATTTGTATAAGCAATGTATTAAACTGCAAAAAAATACTATTTTTGTCAAAAATAAATTCATAGACTAAGATGTTAGATGTTCCAATGTTGGCTATATTCAAACTAATGAATACATATGATAAAATGTAGGCCTATAATCTTTTTTTTTCTTTTTTTTTTTACAAAGAAAGAGTACACTTGAAATATTGTTGAAATTGTAATTATTGTTGTAATTGTCTTCGTCTGCTTCATCCCCTGAGGCGACGGCAGTGCTGGTGGGAGCCGGCTGCTGCGCGTCGGGAAAGGGGGGCGGAGAAGGGTTACGGCGAGCGCATGGCTGGCACATCGGGCTCCGGTGGTCTCTGTGAGCGGCGTTTCTTTTTGCGCGGCCCAGCAGAGACAGGTGGAGTGACAGCTTCGGTGTCGAACAAGGCGAGTCGAGCCCGCAGGGTCGACATCAGCAGTTCTTCGCAAAACTCGCAGCCGCCCGAAGACGAGGGCTGCGTGGTCTCGTCCCAGGCAGAGAGCGCAGATCATGTGGCGGTCTCTGTCGCTGAGCGGAGCTCGGCAGGAGCCACAGGAAATGCGAGGCATTTTGCAACAAACGCCTCACGCTCTTAGGAAAAGTGTGTCGCGGCGGTGAGCACATAACAGAAGCAAAAAGGATACTGTCGTCGGATAGCGAAGCAAGCAAGGATGGCTGAAGGCGGCGAAGACGCTTTCCTCGGCTTGCTTGTCGCTTGCATCGATGGCGGCTTCTCTCAGTCCAGCGATGCGAAGAGCTTCGCTGAAGAGACGAAAATCAGGTTAGCAGCCCCCGAGCCCTTCCTTATATACGCTAAGCCACTCCCATTTTGGAGGGCTGTGATTGGGCGTGACGTCACACCAGGCTCAGTGGTAGGCTGCCTCGGAGCAGCCAATGAGCGCGCTAGATAGCCCGCTCTAGGTCTGCTAGCTGCTGCACTGCGTTGACAATATATAAAAAATTAAGGATAATTTTTTGGCTTCATATTTCGAGAAAAGATGACTTTACCCATAGCATAAGCTTACTTACGCAATACGAGAGAACCTCTCATAAGAGAATGTAACAGCTATTAATTTCACTCTGAAATTCATGTCGCTCTGCATGAGGAAGACATCCCTTAAAGACTTCCTTTTACACTGAAAAGCCTTCCGTTTGCACTGAAAAGTTCACGCACATCCACATATGAAATCACTCGCATATACATATATACACAACTAAAGCATGCATCCATGTTTTATTTTGTTTGTATGCGGGAGTGTTTTATGGATGTGTATGCGCACATCGAGTTTATATGTATGTGCGATTGTTTATAGGTGTATCTGCATGGAAGTTTATATGTATGTGCGAGCAGTGCTTGAAGTGGGGGAAAAAAGGTGCCGGTACTCTCTTGCATTGGCAAGTAATCACGACATTAGAGATTTCTACAGTGAAAAACAAAACTTGGAGATATTGCTGGTACAACAACAATTTATTGATATGTATTAACAACATAAATGTATTTAAACAAGTCGCGCGTGTGTGTGTGCGAAAACGGAACTACTCCAAGTCTGCAAGTCCAAAAATACATTTATGTTGAGATTACTACATTTTATTTAATTAAATGCATTTATAGTGAGATTATTATATTTTCATGCCATATTCTGTGTTAATTTTGACCACGAACCATGCGCTGTCACTTTACAGTAATTCAGAGCGTGCAGCACAGCGAAAATAGACTCGATGCAGAAATGATCGCTTCACTGCTGTATATGCACCGCTCCTGTAACGCATTGCCGGACCGCATCCGCGTGCAGTGTGAAAGCTCTAACCTGTTAATATGGGTGCGGGAAAAAATAAGCACTGCATATGCATTGCAAACGGAGTATATGTGAAATGGGCGTGACACTGACGCTGTTTTTGTCAGTGGTAGAGTACCGGCTACATGCGTGAAGTAGCGGTATGCAAGAAAAAGTGCAGGTACGCTTTGGAGTAAAATGCAGAAGTACCGCCCCACTTCGAGCACTGTGTGCGAGTGTTTATAGGTGTGTCTGTGCGAGTGTATATGTATGTGCGAGTGTTTATAGGTGTGTCTGTGTGCAGCGAGTGTATATGTATGTGCGAGTGTTTATAGGTGTATATGCATGGAAGTTTATATGTATGTGCGAGTGTTTATAGGTGTGTCTGCGTGCAGCGAGTGTATATGTATGTGCGAGTGTTTATAGGTGTGTCTGCGTGCAGCGAGTGTATATGTATGTGCGAGTGTTTATAGGTGTGTCTGCGTGCAGCGAGTGTATATGTATGTGCGAGTGTTTATAGGTGTGTCTGCGTGCAGCGAGTGTATATGTATGTGCGAGTGTTTATAGGTGTGTCTGCGTGCAGCGAGTGTATATGTATGTGCGAGTGTTTATAGGTGTGTCTGCGTGCAGCGAGTGTATATGTATGTGCGAGTGTTTATAGGTGTGTCTGCGTGCAGCGAGTGTATATGTATGTGCGAGTGTTTATAGGTGTATATTCATGGAAGTTTATATGTATATGCGAGTATTTATAGGTGTATGCGTGCGTCAAGTTTGCAAGTTATTCACAAGTGTATATGCATTCATTACTAACATGTATTAATATGTATTGGTATGGATTTCATATTAGTGTGCACGTGTATTTCATATATGTATTTTGAACATCCAATAGTATACATGTATATGCGAGTAATTTATAGGTGTATATGCACGTGTGTTATGTATGTAATGTGTGTGTTTTGATAAGCGAAGTTTGATTTAAATCCTACGTGGCGCCTCATAGTAGGCTTCTGAAGTAGTTTGTGGACCCCAGTTTTAAACATACTGTATGTCTCACTGACAGAGACATCAGAGCAAAAGAGGCCATTCACAATTCTGGTGGGACTCAAAACCACAACCAGGGAATTTCCCCATTCGCATCCTAGAAGTCCAAAGTTCTATCCATTGCACCAGAGGGCCATAAACTGACACACTTCAAGGAAGTATTGCATGCGCAGCACTAATTAGTTTTTCCAGTTTTGTGCAGGTGCACACTGTTCGGCATGCAAATACTTTCATATGTGAAAAGTTTAAGCACACCCATATCCTGTGGCATAGGCACTGATGGGATTCAAAGCCAGGATCTCCTGTTTACAAGACAGGCACTTTGACCAACAAAGCCACAGCGCCACTTGCTAAACCTTTTACAATGTGTTGGTATAAAAAGTCTAAAAGATGGTGGCCAACATTATTGCAAATGCATAGAGACATCTGAGCAAAAGGGAATTTCCCCATTCGCACAACCAGGGAATTTCCCCATTCGCATCCTATAAGTCCAAAGTTCTATCCATTGCACCACAGAGCCATGACACACATAAAGGAACTATTGCATGTGCAGCACTCCTTAGTTTACCAGTTTTGTGCAAATACTCGCTTTCCTTTAGCTCAAACAGTAGAGTGTTGGTGCTTGCAATGCTAAGGTCATGGGTTCGATTCCCAGCAAGAACTGATAAGAATGTAAATGTATACCTTGAAATGTAATGTAAGTTGCTTTGGATAAAAGTGTCTTCCAAATGCATAAATGTAAATTTAGTCCTAGGCGCGATGCAACGCTTTGCTTCTCGTCCAGTGTGCGACCCCCTTTAGGCTTAGAGGATTATTTCCAAAACATGAGGGGTGTTCAGGCCTCAAGGGAATGTTTGAAATCAATTCATATTGATGTGAATGGTTCGAAACTGCCATTGGTCTTATCTTCATGTTACCTATTTTGTGAAGCTTTTCCTTTGGAGTGGAACAAAAATAAAAATACATGAAGCACTTTGTCCCGAGGCTTCAGGCCTTGCGTTAGCAGAGCCAGAGTACTTGTAGTTACAGAGACTCGCTGTCACCCTCGGCGATGATATCAGACCGGTGCCAGTTTCATGTTTATTTGAAAGCAAATCAGACCATTTTTCGGATTCAGAATGCTGCTGTAAATTTAAATTATTACAGGTTCTGCAGGATCTCTGTTAAAATATGTCTTACTCCATGTCTTGATGAAAAGTGCCCCCGATTATTTGCAATATTGAGGAAGTTTCTAACTTGAATTTTCTTTCAATGTGCCTGTTACATTTGTTATTCAGGTGCCTTGCTAAAATATCATTTGTCATTTACCTTAGATGAGAAGTCAAAATCCATTATTTCACACTGCCAGTGTTCATTTAGGCATGCTGTTGTTGTTACAATTCAACATACAGTATGCTGTTTGGTATACTCAGCTCCAAGATGAAGAATGATACACTTGTCTAAGTGGTACCCTAGAGAAAACAGCCATGGGAATAGCATAATGTGCTTTAGCTGAAAAACAATCTTTGTCCCATATTCAGCACTGTATTGCATGGGAACACACACACACACACACACACACACACACACACACACACACACACACACACACACACACACACACACACACACACACACACACAAGGCCCTGCCCATTGCTATTGAAAGACCAGAGGTGTAGCCTTTATAACCAGGATTACTCAAGTTGATGTCAACACATCTTCCTGCGAGACTACAGTCAAGAGACATCAGCAGAAATGAAGGGTGAGACTGACTATAAATTAAATTAAATGAAACTTTTAGTCCTTCACCTGTATATACAATGGCATATAATTATGTACAGGATTGCCTGGATGTATGTAACTTTCTTTTACATGTTTTAGCCATTGTAATCTTAAGCTTCTTGGGATGTGTACTTGCACAAGACAGAATTTTTTCATGGAATGGTCCGGGAGAGCCCAGTGAAGTTGACCCCAATGAGAATGGTGACTTAAAAAAAAACATACAAATAGAAAGGTCACATACAAACCTTAAACAAATATTCAGGCACTATGGAATGATGATATGATGATGCTTGTTTCTTTGCCTCTCTGAAGTGTGTCCGACTGATGTGGCGTCCTGTGGATGCTGCCTGATGAAGAATCAGATGTGGAAGATGGAGACGTTTTTCAACATGAGCTTAAATGAGCTACAGAGGGGATTGGAGAGGGCTCATGCAGTCTTAAACAATATTCGTGGTGAGCCATTTGTAGCGTTCTTGTTTGCCTATACTTAGTATTTCAACTCTGTTGAATTTAGCCTGCACTTAATTCAAAGTCCTTATACCTTTTAACAAAATTTAAGTCACATGCATTGAAAATCACATGCTAACTTTTATTATTAGAAGGTTCAGAATTATTAATGTAGCTGACAGCGATGGAATCGTAATTTTACATGCTGGATTGCAATTATTCTTATTTCTTCAATCTATTTGCATATTGCGTTGTGATTTTGTAATATCTATTCAACAATCTATAGTTGCTTTTATGGAGCCAAGTGGATGTGTTAATTATCTTACATAGCCAACAGAAAACATGACACATATTGAGTGAATGTACATTTAATTACCTCAAACGCAAACCCTAAAACATGAACCTGCCTAAAAGGTTAACACTCTTCTACTCTCCACTTAGCACTGCGATATTCTTCAGAAAGTGTCATAATGATACATTTTCTGCATTTGAAATGGCTGAATCACTTTCCCTTTTCTTATGTTTGGACAGCCAGTCGGAGTGCCTTCTCTGTGGCTCTTACTGATACACGCCTATGTGTCGGCCCGAATCGCGAAGACTCTGTGGTGAAGTATGGCAGTGTATTTATTAACTTGGGAGATGGCTACAGCACCAACACTGGTGTTTTTGTAGCTCCACGTTCTGGTGTCTACAGCCTGGCACTAACTGTTTATAGTGATGCTGGTGCTGCCGGAGCCACACTAGCTGCTTGTGCTCGACTCCGGCTGAACGGACGCACACTCGCATCACCGACTGAGAAGAACAATCAAGACCAGGAGGACAGTGTGAGCGCTGTGCTAGCAGTGCAGCTGAATGCAGGAGACCGGGTGGATGTTGCTCTTCCAGCCGGCTGCTTTCTGTGCGACGATAACAACCACTACAACACTTTCACCGGGTTCCTGCTCTATGCAACTGATTAATATACAGAGAATAAAAGCTGTTTTCAAAATTACGTACTACACGATTTATACTGTATTTTACTTTTTTAATGTATAAAATACAGAACTAAGTGTGCAACAATTACTTCATTTATCTTGTTGTATGCTCTTTTTGATTTCAATAGTGCAAGAATGGTATATATTGTGATTTCAAACACATTTCCTCTGCCCTCTTAACAGATATTATGTTTCTTTCTCTCTGTGACACACTGTATGTTTAAATGAACTAAATTAAGACTTCTTTCAAGCTTCTCTAAGAGTTCAAAAACAAAACATGAGGTCAGGGTAATAGATTAAAACTGTTTTAAAGCAAAGAACATATTCAAAAATACTACTTTTGTGTTGAAATAAACATTATGGTTATTTTGCTCTGACACATTCACTTGACCTTCTCTTACCCCAAAAGCAACACACATCGATTCAGCTCACATTGAAACATCGTTGAATATGCATTTGCATTTAGTTCTAAAAGTAAACCATTACAGGCTTTATGGTATATTTATAATTAGGATATCTTCTTTAGTAATACAGATTCAGGCTTTATGGCATATTTATTGAATTGTTTCAATTTATAATCTCAAAAGTTAGAACATTTTGTAAAATGTGTAATTTACATAATGCATTTTTTTAAGTGGAAAAATGATGATGGCTATATTATTATTGCTAACTGGTTTCATAGTATTATTAAGTTGTTGTTGTTGTTGTTGTTGTTGTGTTTTTTTTTTTTTTATTACTCACAAGCATTATTCAATTCTGAAGCCACATGTTCAAAACTCTTCACACATTCAGTGAAACATAAGTCTATTTGGACCAAACTGGATAATTTTTCAGGGCTTTCACACAATATTGATTCAATGACCACATTTCCCAAAATCCATGAACACTTTTGTCATTCATATTTCACCATCTGCAAAACTATATATTTGCAGCACATTTTTCCAATGCTGAAACACTGCTTTCAAAACTGCAGAACATACAGATCATGATCTATTAGCAGAACATTTACAATTAAATTAAATAATTATTACAAATTATTGCAATTTCAGCTGAAAGCCGACCCAGATGTCCTATTTTCAGTCTCTATTACAGTAGTATTTTTTTTTAATCAGTCAGAATGATTTTGTTTGGAAACATGAATCAATGAAGACACAAGGAAAGAAGAGAGAGGGAGGACAAGAACCCTCACAGTACTGGACACCCGTCCACCCGTCCGCCCGTCCGCCCGTCCGTCCGCCCGTCCGTCTGCCCGTCCGTCCGTCTGTCCGTCCACCCGTCCACCCGTCCGTCCACCCGTCCATCCGTCCATCCATCTATCAAAAAAAGAGAGAGAGATCATCATTTATGTAATGCTTAGTGTTTTTAGGTCAGTGTGTTATGAATGAAATTGTTGCCAGTGTTATGGAGGAATGAGTTTATTTTGAGACGTATGTCATATACAAAGTGTTTTGTTGGTCTGAGTGAGTTTTGGAGGTGAGATTAACTGTTTGGTAAAGATTCATCTTAGTAATGCAGACTGTGTGAATAGTTTTGAAAATGTGGCTTAAGTATTGAACGTTTCGGTTACTCACGTAACCTCTGTTCTCTCTAGAAGAGGGAACGAGTATTGCGTAGTTGCTTACGCTACGGGAAAGCCTTTCTTTCTTGAGATACTGAAGCCAAAAATTATCCTTAATTTTTATAATCTTGTCAACGCAGTGCGGCAGCCTGCAGACCTAGGGCAAGCTTACTAGCGTGCCCATTGGCTGCCCTGCGGCAACTGCAGCAGCCTACCGCTGAGCCCTTGGCGTGACGTCACGACCAATGAGCGCGCTTGGCGCGCTTAATGCGTCACAGCCCGCGAAAAAAGGGGTGTGGCCTAGCGTATATAAACAGGGCTCGGAGGCTGCTTCTCTGGTTTCTGTCGCATGAAGCGAAATGAGCTCGTGGTGCGAGCACGGCGGGCTACGCAATACTCGTTCCCTCTTCTAGAGAGAAATGAAAGCGTAAGCGAAAGTTCTACCAGAAAGACCTACTGTCACGTCATTAATTCACAATTACACGCTACCAATCACAGCCTGACATCAAATATATAAGACTGTTCTTACCGTCCCATTTTGTTGCCTGCAGGTGTCGTTGTAAAGTTTCTTTTCACGCGCGTCCGTCACGCAGCTCGACATGACTCAAAAACCGATCGTAGACTTCGACTTTTCTGATTCAGATGATAATGAAATTCCACCTTCTCCTCAGTCAGTGCGTAGAAGCAGCCGCATTCTAACTAGGGAGTCTCCCTGGTCCCAACTGCCCTCTGAGAAAATCGTCAGTATCTTGGGAGAGAGTGGGTTCCCCGTCAGTAATGACCTCTCAAGGAACGATCTCATTCTCCTGGCTTCGAACACCCTGGGCACCTCTGCTGCCTCACCCGAAGGTGATCCTCCAGCCATTCTGACTCCAACCCCTCAACCCAAACCAGCAGGCAGGAAGCGGTCCGCCAAGTCCTCTTCACCAGCTCAAGCCAAAAGGCCAAAAACCTCTGCACCAACAACTTTGCCTAATCCTGGAACAGAAGGGTTCAACACGCAGCTCGTTAAAGCTATCCAAGGTCTCACCGATACGGTTAAAGGCTTTGAAAGCAGGCTAGGAGTGTTTGAGTCCGCTTTTGCCTCGAAAACAACCGGATTACCTATGGCATCTTTATCTCCAGACTTGTCCTCTGCCTTCTCCACCTTTCCCGGTGTGACTGATCAGCCGACGGGTCCCTCCACGTCCGCCGCTTCGGGTTTTGTCCCACTCTCAGATCGAGCGCCATTTTCGAACGCTGCCACGTCAGCATCTACGCCGCTCTTCAACCTCTCCACGGCTACACAAGCTCAAAACTTCGGTAGGCGCTTCGTTCCTCCTGCTGCAGTTACTGTGTCTCCTAAACTGAGATCGGATATCATTTCAGGCAAGGATATTAATTTAGCTGCTCTACTGCTTCCTTCGCCAGCAGCCGATAGGCAATTGGTTGACTGTGGTGATGTGGCAGTCTTCCTGAAATCCTCTGATCCCAGACTGCTACGCAATTTGTCGTTCGGCGAATTTGTCATCGCGTTCGGGATTTTTAGAGACATATTGTGTCAAGTTTTTCCCGACCGCAGGGAAGAATTGGATCTATACTTGGCTATGCTGGCAGATTTCAATCAGAGATACGGAGGCACGCTCTTCTACGAATATCATAAATCCTTTTCGGCAAAATCTGCTTCTTTCACAAGTTTGTTCAATACTAGACTGGACTGGTCCGTCACCGATTCCGAACTTTTGGTTCGTCATTTCGGCGGTCAACGGGCTCTGGCTTGTGTTGTGTGCGGCTCGCACGGTCACTCAGCGGGTTTTTGCCCCAAAGGACTCGCAGCACATGAATCAACCGCTGTCCATGGTGCTGATCCTTCACACGCCCCACTTGATGTAAAAGGCAGACCTATTATTTCTTTCAATGGCACCCCTCTATGTAACAACTTTAACGAATCTGTTTGTAACTATGCTAAGTGTAAGTTTTCGCATATTTGCAGCTTCTGCAGAGACCCTCACCCAAAATCTGTCTGCCCCAGACGCTTCAGACCAGCGTCCAGAGGAAGAGCGCCGCCTCAGAAAAAATTCTAAACGGTCACCCATCTACTCCTATCAACATAGCTACACTCTCCAGCTATCTTTCCTCTCACCCTGATTCTTCTTTCGTGGATTATTTAATTACTGGGCTCTCTCAAGGATTCCGGGTCGGAGTTTGTTCCCCCCTCTCTACCTCGTATGTTGCTAAAAATCTACAGTCTGCATTAGCTGAACCTGACACAGTCTCAAGCCTTCTAGATAAGGAGTTAAATAAAGGATACATAATTGGCCCTTTCAGTTCATCTCCTTTTTCCTTGTATCGAATTAATTCCATTGGCATCGCTACACGCAAATATTCAGGGAAAAAGCGTCTGATCTTTGATATGTCTTCTCCCCATTCTAATAGTCTCGCAAGCGTCAACGAATGCATTCCTTCAGAGCCTTTTTCACTGTACTACGCTTCGGTAGACGATGCTATTCATCTAATTAAGATAGCAGGTTATGGTGCTTGGTTAGCCAAAGCTGATATTACCGATGCTTTCAAAATCATGCCCATTCACCCGTCCGACTGGCATTTTTTTGGCGTTAAATGGGAATCTTTGCTCTACTTTGCAGTGAGACTCACTTTCGGGTGTAGAAGTAGTCCGAATATTTTTAATTGCTTATCTGAGGCTTTGTGTTGGATCCTGTTGAACGTTTGTAAGCTCCCGTTCGTTTTACATTTACTTGATGATTTTTTACTAATAGATTTTCCTTCACCACAAAGTACAGTTCTAGACTCTCTTAAATCACTATTCAATGACTTAGGCGTGCCCCTTTCTATTGAGAAAACCATAGGTCCTTCTACTTCTCTTGAATTTCTAGGTATCGTTCTCGATTCAGTTCAGATGCAAGCCTCTCTTCCTAACGACAAACTTCTTCGAATCAGGTCGGTTCTGGAATCTTTCATCGTAGCCCACACGGTTTCAAAACGCGACATGCTCTCTCTACTTGGGCATCTTAATTTCGCCATGAGAATAATCCCCCAAGGTCGCTCCTTCATTTCTCGCCTGCTTACGCTGGCCCATTCAGTCGACAGTCTGCACGACTCGATCCTCTTAGACGATGGATGTCGATCAGACCTTAGGTTTTGGTCACACCTGCTTAATAACTGGAACGGCATCTCTTTTTTTTATAATGATGATTCCGAATCATCAGCCACACTCGAGCTATTCACCGACGCAGCCCCCTCTAATGGTTTTGGGGGTTTCTTTCAAGGACAATGGTTCGCAGAAAAATGGCCGGATGCATTTATTTCTCTGTTTGCGAATTCATCCTCAATTGCTCTTTACGAATTATACCCCATCGTCGTAGCTTGCGTTCTCTGGGGTACCGCTTGGTCTCGTAAACGTATTGATATGTACTGCGACAATCAAGGCACTGTCGATATCATAAACAAAGGTCGTTCGAAATGCCCGGCAATCATGTCTCTACTTCGTCGCTTAACTTGGGAATCCGTTACACACAATTTCATCCTCAAAGCAATACATATTCCAGGGCATTTTAATGGCATTGCTGACGCTCTCTCTCGCTCTCGTTTGCAGGCCTTCAGACGTCTTTGCCCAGCAGCAAACCAGGATCCAACACCGTGCCCGAACCTAGCCGAGCTAATCCTAGATTAAGCTCTCAGTTTAATACCCTATTGAATTCTGCCAGATTTTATATCACTCAAGGAGTCTCGCCATCTACACTTAAATCTTACAACTCTGCTTGGGCTCGGTTTGCCATTTTTTGTTTTTCGTTTCGTATTCCCCTACTACCCATTCTAATATCGACAGTTTGTGCATTTTTAGTTCATTGCTCTGATTCTCGGTCTCTGAAGATTGCCACAATACGTAAATTACTGGCCGGTATTCAATTTCACGCACGTCTTCATAATCCTAACTTTCCGAGCCTTTTCTCTATGCCTACAATTCGGCTTTTACTCAAAGGCATAGAGAAGTCTGCCCAAAAGACTCCAGACAAACGTCTCCCTATCACTCTAAGCCTTCTGCACAAACTCGTATCTTCTTTACGTAACGGACTGTTTTGCGAGTATGTTAACATTCTGCTAGAAGCAGTGTTTTTAACCGCGTTCTACGGATTTATGCGATCAGGGGAATTCGCATCTGATTCAAATCTTTTTAATCCTGCTCGTGGCTTGGCTATTTCTGATTTACGTCTTTCCCCTTCTTTTTTCAATTTATTTATTAAATTTTCGAAAACAGATTCTTCTGGATCAGGCGTCAATATTTCTATATCTAAAATCAACAATTCATATTGCCCCTACACCTCTATGGTTAGATTTCTCAAAGCACGACCACGCACTTTATCAAATTTTCCTTTATTTATATTACCGAATGGTCTTCCAATGACAAAGCACTGGTTTAGAACTCATTTAGCTTCTGTCTTAATGCTCCTCGGTCTCTCTCCACATCTATACACCGGGCATTCCTTTCGGATCGGAGCCGCAACAACAGCCGCTGAATGTGGCGTTCCCGACTCTACTATTCAAATGCTCGGCAGATGGTCGTCATCAGCATTCAAGACTTACATCAGATCCGAAAACCATGTCCTACTAAATGCTCAACAAGCCCTCTCAACCCATAATCAAGGTAATTCTTCGCTAGCTACTGGTGGTGGTTAACGATCCATACATCGGTCATACGTTCGATTTTCGTTGCTGATCTGTAAGTTATACACGTATGAAAATCCTGGCTTTCTTGCTTATTTTTACGTCAGCTCAGCCATAGCTGATTATTGTAGAATAGCTTTGATGAGAAATACCTCATGCGTCAAGGTGATTCGTATCTCTGCTTGTTTATGTCTATCTTGACTTTTATTTATATTTTTTAATAATTGCATCATGACTAAGCCTATCGCGGCTTTTGAAACTCTACAATTATTTATCTATTTTCATTTATTACGGCCAATCGCGGCCTAATTCATTAATGCAAATTACATTTAATCTCGGTTCCGACGTATGAACCCAGCCTATCGAGGCATTTGCCTATCGAGGCACGAGCTTATCGAGGCAATAGCCAATCGAGGCATTTGCCTATCGAGGCACTAACCTATCGAGGTTCCAGCCTTTCGAGGCACTAACCTATCGAGGTACTAGCCTATCGAGGCACTTGCCTATCGAGGCACTAACCCATCGAGGTTTTAGCCGATCGAGGCACTAACCTATCGAGGTACTAGCCTATCGAGGCACATACCTATCGAGGCACTAACCTATCGAGGTATTAGCCGATCGGGGCTTCACTTTTAACGAGTTTACGATCGCATTTCAGTCAAATATCATAGCCAATCGCGGCTTTACATTAACGCTCTTCGTAGCTTCCGTGATTGCATCATCCCAAAACGTTATCTCGGCCTATCGTGCCTACTCTTAAAGGACAGCCTTATAATTTATTAAGGTAAGGTCAATTGTGGTCCTAATTTTAAGTAGATGGGACTAATGCATACGCTATTGAAATTTGTTCTCATTTATTTTTCTCTCTCTTCATACCTCGGATGTAGGCTATGCATCTTAAAATCTCAGCCTATCGAGGCTTCGTTTAAAATCTCCACCACAATTTCGTGGCCAGACGTGGTTTTGTTCTTGGTTTAAAGATGATTAGCTTAGTTCACATATAGTGTCATTTCCACACTCGATCTTGGTTAAGTTCTAATCAATCATCTTTATCTCAGCGTATCTCGTAGTTATAATTTCTCACATTAAATAAGCATTTAAGGAGTTGTCTAATTGTCTTTCCTATTTTACTAATTCTCCTGCATGCTTTTCAGAATCCTCATAGGTACGTACGGAATTCATCTCATATTCCTTTTTGGGGGGTAGGCTCCGCCCCTGCCTCTATCATCAGGCAGGACCTACAAGCTAACTTTCAGACCCGGACGAAGGACGGGGCCTACGCCAAAGAACTGAGACGGAGCTTGTCGTGCATCTATTTTAATTCGTCTGTAAAACCTTTCATAAAATAAATTCTATCTCATTCGAGAATCCTCCTGAGTCTTTTTGGTAGAAATGAAAGCGTAAGCGAAAGTTCTACCAGAAAGACCTACTGTCACGTCATTAATTCACAATTACACGCTACCAATCACAGCCTGACATCAAATATATAAGACTGTTCTTACCGTCCCATTTTGTTGCCTGCAGGTGTCGTTGTAAAGTTTCCCCCCATCCTCCCCACCACCACCAGAATGGCTCCCGTCCACTCGTCAGGGGGTAGGCTCCGCCCCTGCCTCTATCATCAGGCAGGACCTACAAGCTAACTTTCAGACCCGGACGAAGGACGGGGCCTACGCCAAAGAACTGAGACGGAGCTTGTCGTGCATCTATTTTAATTCGTCTGTAAAACCTTTCATAAAATAAATTCTATCTCATTCGAGAATCCTCCTGAGTCTTTTTGGTAGAACAGAGGTTACGTGAGTAACCGAAACGTTCTCTTACGAGAGGTTCTCTCGTATTGCGTAGTTGCTTACGCTACGGGAACGCCCTTGTCAACGCCGTGCACGCCCAGCATCCACTGAATGAGTCCCAGGGAGAGCCCGGGGAACGTGATAGCAGAGAGCCGGGCGGCCCGAAGAGGGCTAGCGCCGTACATAAGCACACACTAGGGGGTTAGGAGCGGCACGGCCGGTCCGAACTGACAATTCCCTGCATAGTGCAGCTCAACCAGTAGAGCTAAATCACACAACGTAGCCCGCGCACAGATAGTGGGCTGGCATACGCGAGACTTAGACTGATAACACTTTCGCCTGCAAGGCGGGAACATCCAGGTTGTAAAACCTAACAAATGTGGAGGGGGAGGCCCAGCCTGCCGCTGCACAAATGTCATGAATGGGAATCCCACTGGACCATGCCCACGACGAGGCCATGCCTCTGGTGGAATGAGCTCGAATGCCCAATGGGCACTGCAGGTCTTTAGACGCATAAGCAGCAGCAATAGCGTCCACTATCCATCTGGACTGGCTGGGTTTCGAGGCGGCGAGACCCTTGGTGCGCCCACCAAACGAAACAAAGAGCTGTTCTGAGCGCCTGAAAGCGGCGGACCGTGAAATGTAGTTTCTCAACGCCCTGACCGGGCAGAGGAGATTACTATCGGCCTTGCTGCCGTGCGTCGGCAGGGCTGAGAGGGAAATGACCTGTGCTCTGAAGGGAGTGCCGAAAATTTTTGGAACGTACCCATGCCTCGGTCTGAGAATGACTTTGGAGTCATTAGGTCCGAACTCGAGGCACGCAGCGTTAACAGATAACGCGTGAAGGTCTCCCACTCGTTTGACTGAGGACAGTGCTATCAGAAAAACGGTTTTGAGCGTGAGGTATTTCATATCCACAGTTTCCAAGGGTTCGAAGGGATGCGCTCTCAGGGCCTCCAAGACCAGAGAAAGATCCCACATAGGAACCGAGGGGGGTCGCGGGGGGTTCATCCTCCTGGCTCCCCTAAGGAAGCGGATGACGAGCTCGTTCCTTCCTAATGCGCGGCCCTCAGCGAGCGCAGAGAGTGCTGAGCCCACACGAGGAGGCGTTCCGCCAGGGTGCAGAGCGTCTTTGATCTGACACCGCCCTGGCGATTCACGTAGGCCACTACCGATGTATTGTCCGTGCGGACTAGAACATGGTGACCGTGGAGGAATGGGAGGAAGTGTTTGAGCGCTTTCTCGACCGCGAGCATCTCTAGACAGTTTATGTGTAGGAGATTCTCCTGGTCTGACCAGCGGCCATAGACCGGTCTGCCTTCGAAGAGCGCTCCCCAACCTAGGTTGGAAGCGTCTGTCGAGACAACTTTCCGGTGTGAAATCACTCCCATAGTCACTCCCGTGAGATACCATTCGGCTGCCAGCAAGGGCTGCAGGGCTGAAATGCAGCCCTGATTCACTCTGACTCGCAAGCCGCCGGCCGCCCAGGCTCGGTGGGGCACGCGCATTTTCAGCCAGCGTTGAAGCGGGCGCATGCGCAGTAAACCCATCTGGAGCGCTGCTGCAGCTGAGGCCATATGCCCCAAGATACGCTGGAATATCCTCAGCGGAACCCGGCTGCCTATTTGGAGGGATGCGGCGAGGAGGCGGATGCGGCGTGCGCGCTGCTCCGACAGTCTGGCCGTCATAGCCACCGAGTCCAGTTCTATTCCAAGAAAGGAAATTGACTGACGGGGCGATAGCGAGCTCTTGGTCCAGTTGACCGAGAGACCCAGCTCCTCCAGATGGCTGAGAAACGCTGTTCTGTGAGACACAAGTTCCGTCTCTGACTGCGCTAGAATAAGCCAATCGTCCAGATAATTCAGTATTCGCATTCCCTGTTTTCTCAGGGGAGCGAGGGCCGTGTCCATGCATTTCGTAAATGTACGGGGTGCCAAAGACAGGCCGAACGGCAGGACTGTGTACTGATTTACTCGACCGTTGAAGGCGAATCTCAAGAATGGCCTGTGACGGGGAGTTATCTGGATCTGAAAGTATGTGTCTTTTAGATCGAGAGAGATAAACCAGTCTCCTGGGCGAATCTGCGCGAGGATTTTTCTGGTTGTGATCATTTTGAACGGCCGTCTCATGAGGGCTTTGTTCAGATGTCTCAGATCTAAAATAGGTCTGAACGCTCCGTCCTTCTTGGGCACGAGGAAGTAGCGGCTGTAAAAGCCCGACTCGCTCAGAGAAGGATGAACCTGTTCTATAGCCCCTTTGCGCAGCAGCTTCGCTATTTCTGCTTGAAGCAGGTGCGCAGCTTCTGAACTCACTCTCGTCTCCGTCTGTGCTGTAAAGCGCGGAGGGCGACGAGCGAATTGAAGCGAATAGCCGTGTTTTATAGTATTCAGCACCCATTCTGACGCGCCCTGAATCGCTTCCCATGCTTCCGCATGCATAGCTAGGGGTCGAATGGTCTCTGGGCTCAGATCGCCGCGCTGCGCGGGATGGGGAACCTGTATCAGAGAGGATGGCGCGGCGCGCGCGCCGCTGGTGCTCGAACACGGGGGCTGGTAAACAGTATTGGCCGACTGTACAGCGTTCAGTAGCTCGGTCCCATCGGATGGAGCGTGATTTGCTGTCAAACATCCCAGGCGCGAGAGTGGCGTGGGGATTATAATGTCTACAAGTGAGTGCGCGTGCTCGTGAGCGGGCGCAGAGTTTACACTTATGACACGGCCAGTGTTTGGGAGCTTTAGAGGGTCCGTGACCCAAGGTAATTGGCTGGCAGAGCGAGCAGCGGGTAGGTGTGAGCACAAGGTTGTGGGCACATTTTCTACACTTAATACTCGAGCGGCTTGCGTCCGCTTCATGAGAGAGCGCTCTGTGCGCGTTACCATGGGGACCCTGTTTGTGTGAAGCAGTGAGCACATGGGAGTGGGCACATTTTCTACACTTATAACACTCTCGGCCTGAGCCGCTGTTGCCCGGGGTAACCGAGTGGCAGAGCGAGTTACAGGTAGATGAGAGCACAGAGTTGTGGGCACATTTACTACACTTATTACTCGAGCGGCGTGTGACCGCTTTATGAGAGAGCGCTCTGAACGCGTTACCATGGGGACCGTGTTTGTGTGAAGCAGTGAGCACGTGGGAGTGGGCACATTTTCTACACTTACAACACCTTCGGCCGGAGCCGGAAAACCCGAATTTACACTCTTTCTGAGATTTATTTGGGCCGCCGTAAAAACGGTGTTTGTGTGCAGGCGAGCGAGTGGTGTTACTGGCTCGTTGGCTGCGGTGTAAGCTGCTGCAGTAGCCTGTACTGAGGGGACTGACAGAGCTGGGCGTTTTGATGGTGGTCCGGCCGCAGCGGGACTCAGCCATCTTTTCCTCCCTGCGGGTGCTAGGAGGACTTCGCGGGCTCAGACTTCAGCGTTATCTTGGGACGCGGACCCCGGGGGGGCGGCGGTCTGTGACGGCTGGTCGAGCGCGACCTAGGGCGGCCGCCCTGGCGTCGCTGCGAAGCGGTTGGTGGCCGAGACGAGCGCTGTGTGGAGCTGCGCGCAGGAGGCTGAGCTTGAGAGCGGCCTGCGGCTGGGCTCGAGCGGCGGGGCAGGAAGAGATTCATAGCCTGCGACGCCTTCTGTACTTCAGAGAAGCGGTCCACAATCCCGCTGACCGCAGGGCCGAAGAGGCCGGTGGGCGAGAGCGGGGCGTTGAGGAAAACAGCGCGTTCTGACTCACTCATATCCGCCAGCGTCAACCATAAGTGTCTGTCGATGACGGTGAGCGCGGCCATAGATCTGCCGATGGCTTGTGCAGCGGTCTTGGTAGCGCGGAGCGAAAGGTCCGTCGCGCTGCGCAGATCTGTTAAGGCTGTATGATCCGAGCCCTTCTCATCCAATTCGCGGAGGAGGTCGGCTTGCAGGATCTGAAGAACAGCCATCGAGTGAAGGGCGGAAGCAGCTTGGCCGGAGGCGGCGAATGCGCGGCCGGCGAGAGCTGATGTGGTCCTGCAGGCTTTGGACGGTAGGGCAGACTTTGAGCGCCATCTAGCAGACGGCGGGCAAAGGTGCGTTGCCACCGCTTCCTCAACGGAAGGGATGCCGGTATAGCCTTTCTCGGCGGCCCCGTCCACCTGGGAGAGAGCCGAGGAGACAGACGAGCGGAGTCTAGCGGAGAAGGGCGCGTTCCACGACTTCGATAGCTCCGCGTGGAGCTCAGGCAGGAAGGGTGCTGACCTAGAGGCTGGCGCTTGGCGGCGGCTAGGCAGAAAACACCCGTCGAGTCGGTTAGGCGCGGGCTCCTTGGGTGGGGACCAGTCTAAACCCAGTCGGTCGACCGCTTTGGTGAGGAGGCGGATAAGCTCCGCGTCGACACTGGAGCGGGACCTGCCAGACTCAGGAGTCGAGGAGGCGGAGCGGTGAGAGCCCGACCACTCCTCGCTGTCCGAAGCAAGCAGAGAGCAGCTGTCAGCGGCGTCATCTGCTTCATCCCCTGAGGCGACGGCAGTGCGGGCAGTGGCCGGCCGCTGCGCGTCGGTGAAGGGCGGGGGAGAAGGAGAGAGCGAGGCTCGCAGGGGGGGCTCCGGCGAGCGCTCAGCTATAACCACCGGCTCGGGAGGCCTTTGAGAGCGGCGTTTCTTCTTTCGCGGCCCTGAAGAGGCAGCCGGGGAAGGTGGAGGATCATCAAACATGGCGAGTCGAGCCCGCAGGGTCGACATCGGCAAGTCCTCACACTGTTCGCAGCCGCCCGAGGAGAGGGCGCGGGCTGCGTGGTCGAAGCCCAGGCAGAGAGCGCAAACCATGTGGCGGTCTCCATCGCTGAGCGAGGCTCTGCACGAGCCACAGGATGAGCGAGGCATTTGCAACAACGCCTCGCGCTCTTTTAGATGCAGAGTGTGTCGCGGGGCGAACACACAAACACATACAACACAGAGCGGTAAAAGGATATATTCGCCGGATAGCGAAGCAGGCAGGGAAGGCTGAAGGCGGCGAAGGGGCCGGCGTCCTCAGGCTGAGATCCTCGGCGTGCTGGTCGCTTGTTTCGACGGCGGCTTCCTCAGAGAGCAGCGATGCGAAGAGCTTCGCTGAAAAGACAGAAATCAGAGAAGCAGCCTCCGAGCCCTGTTTATATACGCTAGGCCACACCCCTTTTTTCGCGGGCTGTGACGCATTAAGCGCGCCAAGCGCGCTCATTGGTCGTGACGTCACGCCAAGGGCTCAGCGGTAGGCTGCTGCAGTTGCCGCAGGGCAGCCAATGGGCACGCTAGTAAGCTTGCCCTAGGTCTGCAGGCTGCCGCACTGCGTTGACAAGATTATAAAAATTAAGGATAATTTTTGGCTTCAGTATCTCGAGAAAGAAAGGCTTTCCCGTAGCGTAAGCAACTACGCAATACGAGAGAACCTCTCGTAAGAGAACAATGCTTGTTAGCCACTGAAAAAAAAAAATTGTAAATGGAGATCTAAATTGATTTTAGGAGGAGCACGCTTATGTAATCCCAATGGAAGGGAACATAAAGGATAAATACCTATCCCCAGTATTGTTTTCCATTGCTACTGAGAAACAGCTGATAAGTTATGCAAATATATAAATCACAGCTGATTCCCATCCATGAAACACACTCAGGTGTTGATGTTCTTTCAAGACCTCTTTTGTTGCTGAAAGAAGACCTCAAAACTCATAATAAATATGCATGAATAAGACTTTTGAGAAATGGATGTTCTTCCTTCGAGTTCTGGCTTCAAAATTATGTGAAAATAGTCTTGCTTTATCGTTCAGATAAAACAATACATTGATTTAAATTGATGTAAAACAGGTTTTGCTTGGAAAGCCATTATGCGAGTGGGCGTGAACAAGGAGTGGTTTACACCTTGGAATACAAAATGTCCCACCCATTATGCATAATGACTCTGCATAATTAGCCATTCATTCAGGTGTGACTCTGACTGATTGAGCCACAATGCAAGGACAAAAAATTAGAAGAAGACTTATATTGACCATTTAAGATTTTGCTTACATCTATCTTGTAAATATGTTTTGCTATTTTATTAAAAAGGTTACAATTACATCAATAATTAAAATTTCAACAATATTTCAAGTGTACTCTTTCTTTGTAAAAAAAAAAAAAAGATTATAGGCCTACATTTTAGGCCTATCTATGTATTCATTAGTTTGAATATAGCCAAAATTGGAACAGCTAACATCTTAGTTGATGACTTTATTTTATATATATATAAAAATTGCTAAACAAAAGCTTATTTGATATATATATATATTCAGTATATTCTAGAGTAAAAACTGTACTCAAATCTAGTCAACAAAATGTTGTCTTTCATATTTCGCCTGACTGTAACGTTGTTTTTATGAAATATTAGGGCATATAAATGTTAATTTGCAGTTTAATACGTATTGCTTATACAAATAGCCTACATTTTATTTCAACATATTTCAGTCGATTTTTACTCATCTCAGTATAGTAATACAGTTTGCTAAAACATCATCATTCATTCACACACGCGATTTAAATTTAAACTGTCTTTTTGCGAGCTGTGGTAAACAGCGCGCATCTCTGCCGTTCATTCATCAAAAACAGAAACCCGATTCACGTGAGAAGAAAAAAAAACTTACAGTATTCCTCAGCTCGCTCCTCGATATACCCGCACTTCTGAGGTAGGCTACTTTTTTCATCAAAAGCTTATGTGGCAGTATATTCTACAGTAAAAACTGTACTCAAATCTAGTCAACAAAATGTTGTCTTTCATATTTCGCCTGACTGTAACGTTGTTTTTATGAAATATTAGGGCATATAAAATTGCAGTTTAATACGTATTGCTACGTACAAATACGTACAAATAGCCTACATTTTATTTCAACATATTTCAGTCGATTTTTACTCATAGTAATACAGTTTGCTAAAACATCCTCATTCATTCACACACGCGATTTAAATTTAAACTGTCTTTTTGCGAGCTGTGGTAAACAGCGCTCATCTCTGCCGTTCATTCATCAAAAACAGAAACCCGATTCACGTGAGAAGAAAAAAAAACTTACAGTATTCCTCAGCTCGCTCCTCGATATACCCGCACTTCTGAGGTACTTTTTTCATTATTGTTATTGCTCACAGCGCTGCTGAGACGGTGTTAAAGTAATGATCTGAATAAACTGATATGTGGGCGTTCACAGGTTTGCTTGGATTGCCTCATTCATTTGCGTTTGAATAGTGCGCGCTCTCCGTAGGCGGAGACACATTACATTTGAATTAGCTCTAATGAGGTCGACTGGAATCGCTCTCTTTTAATACAGATTTTACAACATGAGAATATTTGTTTTTTATATAAATTACTTCATTTAAGAGAAGAGAATTCAAGCTTCATGCCTGTATGTCTGTTTGCCTGTTTGACTGAGTATTCGCTGAGTTATTGTTCATTTTCGGACGCGTTTCAGAATGGACGACACTGGCAGATAGAAGGCAGAACTCGCATCACGTTTATTTTTCTTTATTTGGCAAAAAGCACAACACTTTGTTTTTATTGTGAGTATACACAAAAATAATACACATTTAACAGAATCGATTGATGTATGAAACTTGTTTTGTAAAATCAAAGTCAAAAGAGTATTTTAGGTCTCAATTCAACTCATAAGGAAAAAAGCGAGCAGATCACGCCGGCGTGATCTCCGACCTCTGAGGGTTAACACAGGAAATTATATGTTTTCTTGTTTTTTTAACAATAAACAAAAATAAATAACACAAATAACACAAAAGTTATAACATAAACCAAAGACATTACATTCTTTCTGCATTCAAAAAAAAAAAAAAAAATCAAAATATAGTAATATAATGGCATTTTAGGCCTTTATGTTTCAAGAAAGATGCCGCCAAGTGTGTTAAAGCAACAGGATTTTTTTTCTTTGCAAAACAAAACACATATTGTCAGAAAGGTCTTAATCTCAAGGTTCCATATTCTGTGACAGAAGTGATATTTGGACAGAAATGAATTAATTTGCTACAGCAGTTAACATGTTAAAATTCAATGGAATGTATGTCACCCGGTGGCTACTTTTGGTAATACGCCTAAACAAAATATCATGGGAACTTAAAGGGTTAGTTCACCCAAAAATGAAAATTCTGTCAGTAATTACTCACCCTCATGTTGTTCCAACCCCGTAAGACCTTCGTTCATCTTCGGAACACAAATTAAGATATTTTTGATGAAATCTGAGCCATGTCTCACTCCTTCATAGGCTGCTATGTGACCGAAACTTGCTGGCCCAGAAAAGTTATTAAAGAGATCGTTAATATAGTCCAAGTGACTACAGTGGCTCAATCTTAAGTATATCAAGCGACGAGAATACTTTTTGTGCGCAAAAACAAACAAAAATAACGACTTTATTCCACTATTCATTTCCTTCTCTCTCGACCTCTAGTTGGTTCTCGTAGTGTTTTTGCGCAGCGCGTCTGTGTTACACGTCACCACGTAGGCTCACTATTGGCCGACGCTGGTCATGTGTGTGATGCGTGATGACGTGCAACACAGACGCGCAGCGCAAAAACACTTACCTTGCAAAATTTCACCAAAAAATCAGCAGCAAGTTCTGTGACAAGTTTCCCTATCAATATTTCATGATTTTTGTAATGAAATATTAATATTGGCAAACGCCCAATACATTCGAATCCAAGATTGAACTGGTTAGAGGCACTGCCGAGGACCCTGAATTGATTGCAGCAGATTATGGGAATGTTCTAGAAGGACCTAGAGGTTACAGCGGGATAAAAATACAACACATGAAAAAAAAAAAAAAAAACAGTACGTATGTCTTGGCGATAGATCTGCTTGTTTTTGTGTGGTTTTGGTTCTATCCCTTCCTGTCTATGTCATCATTGTGCAGTTATTTGCAAATATGATGATGCAGCGCTTGTTTTCTCACTCATCAGCACATATGTGGTACTTATATTGTATATTATATACTTATATAGTATATACAATAAAGTACAATTGGTGTACAACCTGCAAATTATCTATTTAGATGTTTGTGTTGAAGAGGGCTCTGCCCTTTTCTCTTGTCTCCTGCTTTGTTGGGAGGTTAATTCATATATGTTACATGTGCAGCAGCAGCATGTCTTACAGGCTCACAGCAATGTCTGTGAATGTATTGGCAGGGGCAAGTCTCGGTACTTGCCCTGCAGCAGCAGCATAGCAGATCTATTCAGCCAAGACCAAATTCATTAACATTGCCATATCCATTATCATGCCAGTCTCTATTACCATATCAATCTCCCGAGAACTGTTATGACAGAAATTAGTTACAATAGAAATATCTAAAATCAGATCATAACAGAAGGAGATTATCCATACCTACAGAGAATAGGATGATTTTACCTGCATAAGTGAACTGCAACTGGTGCACAGAAGCCATTAAATGCCCAACACTGCAATCACATTATAAGCATGTATATATCATAAACGCCACTCACCTGATTTAATAACCAGCCAACCCCAACCTATACGGTTTTAATTGGTCCCAATGGTTAGCATGCTACCTCCCAGTTTGTACCAGTACAAACACAGATAAAACAAATCACTTGCACATACCTTTCCCTTGCAGCACGTCGAGCCAAAGAACAGGGCGGGTACAATCGATCGCTTCACGCAACAGCCGCAGCCTATTTAAATACCCTCTTCCTGATTTGGCCCTCCACACACAGCCAATGGGTGGCATTTACATCACCCCTCACACTACACTTAGAAATCAGAGCTTAAGCACTATACAGTATATAGGCTTTAGGATGGCTTTCTTGGTTTGGACAAAAATGGAGGCCAATTTTGGAGAAAGAGTTAGAGGAAGAAGAGTGATAGTAAGAGGGGGACAAGGACGAGGAGTGCGACAAGGAAGAGGACAGAGGAGAACATTTACATTTAGTCATTTAGCAGACGCTTTTGTCCAAAGCTACTTACAATTTAGGACTAAATTAAGCGAGTCATCGTGAAGAGGCAAAAACAACACAAGAAGTGCTCAAAATACGAAGTTCGGGCATTGTTCAGAGGAGCATAAGCCCAATAAGGGAGGATTAAAGGAAATCTTTTGTTTTATTATTTTTTATTTATGAGGTTAAGTGCTCACAGAAGAGATGGGTTTTCAGCTGTCTTTTGAATGCTGTCAGGGATTCTGCATTCCGGATGAGGGTGGAGAGATCATTCCACCCACCAGCAGGGAACTGTGAATGAGAATGTTCTGGAAAGTGATTTTGTGGCTCTCTGTGATGGAACCACGAGACGTCGCTCTTTGACCGATCGTAGGCTTCTGGTAGGGATGTAGACTCGTAGGAGTGAGTGAAAGTAGGAGGGAGCTGAGCGTGTGATAGATCTGTAAGCAAGCGTCAGTGCCTTGAACTTGATGCGAGCAGCGAGAGGTAGCCAGTGCAGAGAGATGAACAGAGGAGTGACGTGGGCCCTCTTGGGCTCGTTGAAGACAAGACGAGCTGCAGCGTTCTGGATCATCTGTAGAGGTTTGGTTGCACATGATGGAAGTCCAGCCAGAAGAGCATTGCAGTAGTCAAGCCTAGAAATGACCAGGGCCTGGACGAGAAGTTGTGTTGCATGCTCAGTTAGGAAAAGCCGGATCTTCCTGATGCTGTGCACAATTACGTTGAGAACCTATGATTAATTATGTTGAGAACAATTACGAATGAGATCCAGGCCACTTTGGTCAACCGTGGTTTGAGTTTCAGGGAGGATGGGCAGAGGGTCGAGCCTAACTTACAGTAAGCCGCTACACGGTAGCCAGTGTCATCTGGACATTTCCAAATGAGAACAGGTAAGTAAACCTACCCTCTATAACAGTGGTTCTCAAAGTGTGGGGCACGCCTGCATGGGGGGCTTCTTCTTCAGACCGACTTGTCACCATTGGAACAAGCCCAACATAGAATATGTGCGTGTTCCGGTGAGAAGACGAACAAGAATCTGAGCTCGTGATTTGAGGTGCTGTCAAAAGCAGTCATATATTTGCGCTTTCATTTATTGTTCATCCAAAGCATCACTGAAATATTTAAATGTTTTTGTTTATCTAAATTAAAAGTTCAGATTTGTATTATGATTCTCTCTTACTGCTATATGAAACACTGACATTACAAAGTGAAAATATTGCAGGTGTTTTTCAGATTTTTTTAAAGGTTTAAAGGGGGGGCACGATGAAAAAAGTTTGAGAACCAATGCTCTATAACACGGTACTGTACTTACAGCACTACAGAAACTTGAAAGAAACCTGGCATCCTAACCATTCACTTCATGTTTTTGCAGAATTGCTAGACGACCCTGCATCAGAGGAAGAAGATGGTGGTTCACAGCAGGGCAGGAACAACACATAGCGAATATGGTCATAGCCAATAACAGCATACATTTACAACAACTGCAACAACACATCATCACTGTCAACACAACATTCAGTAACATAAATAGGGTGAGTTTATCCACAATAAGCGATCTCCTGAAAATGCAATCAGATTCGAATGAAGCAGCTCTACAGGGTACCATTTGAACGAAATTCTGACAGCGTGAAACAGCTTTGCTATGAATATGTACAAGTAAGCTATATTGTCCTTGATGACTGCTCTATGTGTGTTCAAACTTTACAATGTTTTGTCTTGTCTGTTTCAGAGAGTTACGGAATTAGAAGCTTCTACTGAACATCATTGATTGTATCTATGTTGATGAGGTCGGATTTAACAAGACATTGGGGAAGAAATCTTACACTTTCGTCGAAGTCTCTAGACAGCGTGGTGGAAACATCACAATGTGTGCAGCCATTAGTCACAATGGTGTCCATCATCATGCCACTCTTGGTCCTAACAGTACTGCCCACATTATCACTTTTCTGGATACCCTGCACAATACCAATACCTTGACTTCACTAGTTCACACTTACAAATAAGTTAGATAGAATAAATGCGTATTTGGCGTGCTGTCCGAGGAGAGGGCTCCGGGCTCGGTATTCGGCCCGAACCCAGAGTACTCCCCCCGTATTCCTGGCTGTAAAGATTAAGCCAAGAGTGAGGAGTCGGGGTGGTGGAGGGATGCTGAAAAACTGTCAAGGAATATTAGGTGAGTTGACAGTGTGGATATATATATACTTCTTGTCATGCTGATTAGGGTAGACATAATTGTTTGATGACGAGTAGATTGGATTGCTTATTTGAACGTGCTCCTCCCGAACTTTGTTTATAAAACATCATATCTTGGACAACGTAAGTTTCCACCGGACTGCTCTTGTCCTCAGTTGGTTCAATGACCATCTGTGACTTTGGATGCTCAACCTGCCACCATATTCTCCATTTTTAAACCCAACAGAAGTGTTCTTTTCGGCGTGGTGTTGGAAGGTATACAATCGCCAACACCACCAACGCTTCTCCAAGTGATGGAGGAGGCCTGTGGTGACATGCCAGGGCTGGATACGCCACTCCAGATGCTACTTCCTCCGTTGTTTATGTGATGGGGCAATAGGGGTGCTTGTAACTGCTCTTGACTACGCCACTCCAATTTTGGTTGGGTAGGAGATCCCAAATCACTACGGGGTTCCCCGCTAGGCTATACAATTAAATGAATAAACTTAAGGCAAAAGTAACGATCAAATCAAAGCATAGTTTTTATTAAATACATGGATTCTGGTCTCATTTGATTCCACTCAAAAACTGGCCAAACTTACTTAGCACAGGATGGCAATACAAGTAACTATGGAGGGTGACAACACTTCAAAAAGAAAATATACACAACCAATAAATAAATACAATAACCCCAAAAGAAATCAAATTTCCTACACAGCAAACTTAATGCACAATTACACACAAAACTAATATAAATAATTACCTAGCTTTAATTCACAAAATAAACCTTATGAAAAATATAAATACAACCAATTAATGTCTTAGTTGCCTTTTGGCTGATTTCAAAAGCCACAGGAAGTACAAGAGTCTTTCGTATCCATCGCTCATCCCGCTCAACATAGCCAACGTAAGGGCGTGCTATGTGCTGCAATGGTAACTCAGTGTCCACCACTCATCCAGTCAAACCTTACCAGCATTAGGGCATTTAGACCACACATCTAAGACAAATCAACAGAGCTTGTTCTTCCAGCGACCATGCCAAACAATTCAGGCACTGCAACCCTTCCACTCATAGGAAGTGGCATATTTAAAGGGAAATTACACCCTCTACAGATACCCTCAGAAGCGCCCCCTACTGACTTGGCTACATTTAGCCAAAGAGAACATTGCTTGTGATGTTGATGAGGTTTTGTGGCCAGACCCAAACAGGAGACTGGGTGCAAACTAACTTTTTCCCATTTACATTACAGTAACAACCCTATTAGTTTACAGTATCTTCAAATGCATTTGTTTAGTCTGTTACTGTTGACCCTTTAGTGGTCAAATACACTGAATATACAGTGTTTTGAAAATAAAATATTTACCCCTCCCTTGCATTTCTGTTTATAGTGAACATATATACTGAATACGCATACATCCTGTATATACAGTGTATTTGTGCACATGTGTGACAAACTCCTGTAACTCCACTGCACACAGAACAAGCAAAAGACACAAGATAACAGTCTTTTATATTTTTCACACCTGCATGTAGTTTGTCGTGTATGTGGCTAATAATTTGATGTTCGTGTGTAGAGTTACTATGAAAAAACACAATTTTTAGAAGAGTTAAAATAGTTTTGAATGTGTTAGCTTGTGCAAGAGATGTCTGATGTTTTGCATGTTGTGTGTATGTTTTGTGGTTTTGTGTGTAGAGTTTTAGAAATGGAGCCATGGTTTCAGAAAATGTGTGTAAGCAATAAAAAAATAATAATAATAATAATAAACTGTTATACCCCTTATCACGGTTGTTTCCTCTTCCTGGGTTGATATTTAATTCGGTAATGTTTTGATCTTATATGCAGTTTAATGTGTGATGTTTACATTTGTGTAAGCAATCTTTTTTTTTGTAAGTTTATAACAGTATGTAAAACTATGTGTAAAAAGTAATTAATAGGTTACTAAATCAAAAGAGTAAACACAACTACAAGCCAAGTATATACTTAGAATACTTTATTATACTTTTAAGTACATCTCAATCAAAAGATAGATACAAGTATAAGGCCAAATATACTTTTCTGTCAGTATATGTCAAGTATACACATTGCAATTTTAAGTATGTTTCTGAGAAGTACATAAAATGTAGACTGAAAATATACTTTTTTTTTATTTTCAGTTTAAAAGAAGAATACTAATTGCACACTTGGATAAACTTTTTTTTCGTAAGGGTCAATATCTTGGCCCTGCAAGGGATTGAGACTGATTTGTTTTTTGTTGACAAAACTTGGACACTTCACCTTTGCACATGCAAAACATCTGCATTTGCACATCATTGTTTGTATTGATTTCATTATTTGTAAAACTACAATGTAGGAAACTTATCCAAGGTGTGATCCGTGGGAACAGAGCAAGGCCGGTGGAATGAAGCCTGATGAGAGACACCCAAGCGACACACCTGTCTCAAGTCCATGGAGGATCTCCGGAAGGATGGAAGGATAAAGGGACGAGTGACGACAGTGGAAGGGGAGAGAGGTCCAGGCCTGGGACATTTCATGTTTGTGTGCCTGGCAGTTTGCCAGAGACATGGCTGCAGTTTTTTGTTAGTCACATGGAAGAATTGCTTTTAGCCTTTTATATCTTCAGGACATTTTTTCTTTGTGGCAGACACACAAACACAAGTTTCATATTACACTTCAATGGCCCTCCCTCGCTTTAAAATAAGTGATTATTTGCCAATATATCACTTTAATCTTAAATAACAATCAAAGTAAATTCGTGCTCAAGATTTGGGATAATATTAAAATACAGGCACATATGAGACAACACGGTAAACAATGATCTTAGATTCACATCTTTCTCTAGTCTACACCCTGTTCTGAGAATCAGGAAACCGAATCCTGCACTCACCTCTAGATTTGGACTTCAGATTTTGTCACATTCTTCATTTGTCGCTAAAATGACTGGTGAACAATCACACACCATGATATTATCTGTAGTCCATGAGGAGTTGAAAGAGACCAGAGTATCCTGGTAAGAAATGTATTGTGGTTATCAGTTACAAAACATCCTTTTCATGTACTCATGTTCAAGTGGAACAAATGAAAGGCCTTGTGGTGTCCCATATTCTTTCTTTACTTTTTTAGCCTTATCAGATGCTTCAGAGGGTGAGGAACTCAGAGCAACTCCACCCACTGCATAAATCTGCAAAGAACGGTCCTCTTACAACTCTGTGACTGACTCCATTCTTCTGCACCTCATCTGTTTCTTCATAGCAGTAAGTATTAAAATAATTTATATTTAAAAACATAAGTAAGCAGAAAACTCATTTGTATGTTTTTTTTACATACAACTTTTGAAAAACATAGTGTTGAGGCAGTTACAGGCTCACCTGTATATAGTTAGATACATTAGTAACTAGTTACTACCTTTAGACACGTTAGTAGTAGTTTTATATAAATAATTCACAAATGCCTGGTTTATGTTTGGGTGTATTTATGCTTTTGGTTGTCATGTTTATTCTTTGCTGGCACTGTAGTTTTTCAATATCGTATTTTAGCTTCTGTCTATTTGATTCCATTGATCTCCCTGTTACTTAATTTCTACACTGGCTTATATGTTTATACGGTATATTAGGGCTCACACGTTTATTATATAATTAATTAAAATATATAAACTGAAAATAATATGAGTGCTTTTGGTGATAATACTTCTATTTTGCATTTTTAATTTAATACAAATTATACTGTCAGCATAAGAATTTATGAAAAACTTTAGCTTTACAGTTTTTTTTTTTTTTTCAAATTGCTTACTCACTAAAAGTGGAACTTGAGGCTCACTCAGTGAAACCATTCACTCATATATCGAATCTTCAGACCAATTCTGCAAAACTGCAAGCACATTATATGCTTTACACTCAGTTTGCAATTGAAAAACAAACTTTTTGCAGAAACTCTAAACACAATTCTCTACATGCCACACTCATTTGCTGATGACCTTGTAACACAAAGTTGAGATGTTGTTGCCCAGAGAGAAAAACAATATGTGGTGTCGGAGGAAAAGATGCATGAGAGACGAGATATGGCGGATTTTCCCCGGGTTTGATCAAATGACTTAAACGTTACACTCATCCGCATACATGGGGATTGAGCGAGAAAAAGTATACTAATTGTTACGTCTGGTGGAGAGGAAGGAGCGAGAGAGTGGTGCTTAAATCAAAAACTGAATAAAACAAGAAAACCCTCTAACTAAAGTTAAGGAACTGAACTACCAACAAAAAATATAGAAAGAAACATCTTCAGCGTACAATACGCATAACTAAACTATACAAACTAACTAAACAAACAAAAACATACATAATTAGCACCACTGAGTGACTGAGATGGAGAGTTTATAAGGGCAACGGTAACAAACATTTAGCATTGCACATCTAGCATGTCTCAAGGGCACGAACACAAACAAGCATAGGCACAAACAAACGAGAGCTGATCCAACTGCCAGATCATAAAAGCAGTGAACCCCCAGACATCCATCAGTCTCTCAGGCCCCATTGACACTGCATGGTTCAAGTGACCCAATCCCGATGTTTTCCTCTCATGTGGCACAGATCGGATCTGACCGGTGAATGTGCAAGCAGGAAAAAAGCACATGGATTCTGATATTCTCGGTTTCAGGCCTCACTCATATGTGGTAATAAATCGGATATGAATCAGATACGTGCATTTGCGTCTGCCATGTAAGCAGACAAATCGGATATTCCCCAGTAAATGCGAGTCGTACGTCATTAAAAAAGGGACGTCAACTCAGGTGGACACCAACTGCGATCACATGACTTATTAATGGCACGATGGAGGACGAAGGCTCAACACAGTGGAGTATTTTTTTTTTTGTAAAAAGTGTCAATAGGCCAACAAGCCAATAGTGTCAATATTCAGCTCAAGTCGCTTCAGTGTTGATTCAGTTCAGTTCATTAACTGTAATATTCATCTATTGTCAGAGATGTATAGTAACGAAGTAGAACTACTTCACTACTGTACTTAAGTACTAAAAGGCTGTATCTGTACTTTTCTAGAGTATTATTTTTTTCTCCTACTTCCACTTTTACTTAAGTACATATTTTCGGCGAGTGTAATACTTTTACTCCGATACTTTTTTTATGTGCTGCATCGTTACTCGTTACAATTATAAAAATGTTACGAATCATTCCAAACCCACATTATCACTGCCAGAGCGGTAGATGGCTCTGTCACCAGGTTTGATGAAGCAAGCCCAGCGAATCAAACGATCAAGAAGACCGCGCGTGCTCCCGTTCTGCCTTTCGCTCTGCGCCTGCCTCCAGTGAGAACACTTGAGCTTTGTTCAGTTGTTTCGAGATGGAAGAACCAGAACTTCGAGTGATCGTGGCGGTGAGGGTGAGGGTGAGGAAGGAGACCACTCCTGGCCCCTACTAGTCCATGTTTTCATTTGTCGGAGTGAAAGACAATTCATATAGATTGAAGTGCGTAACTGTTAGCTGTCATGAGGACGCCGATGCACTGAATAGTTTAAAGTTAGGCTACTATTATATGTAATGTTATTACCTTGACAAACTATACATCATACATCATTAAAATGATATAAGACTCAAGTTTCAGTATTTGAGCACTATTTTATTCTGAGAAACTTATAGGGACAGTTATGTCTTAATTTATGTCAGTTATATATATCAGGAAAAAATAGTCGATACCTTTAATATGAATTATGAGCGTCAGCCGCACCCATTCACAAAAAAAAAAAAAAAAACTCATGTGCGGTCGCCATGAAAGCGTTTGACCAAACAACGTCCCTCAGGGCTTTTAGCTCAGAAATGTGCAGATTTTGATAGATTGATAGATTTCATAGGTTTACGTTAGATTTCTATAGAGAGGAATAATATTTATTTAAATTATTATAACCAAAATGGGCCGATGTAATCATTATGAGCGCTGGATACTCTGATGTAGCCTACTGTGTTTTCAGTCCATACTGGCAGCCTGAGGGCGCCCTATGCACATTAGACCATATATGGAACACATGAAGAAGAGCCATTCCAGGAACTCCCTGACATAAACAAAGCTTCCAGAGATCGCTGTTACATGCTGGTAAATACACAATAAGCTGTAGAGAAAAAAGGCACAAGCAGGGAAGAGAAGAGAGGGATGCTTTAGAGGGGGAAGGGACACATTTGATCTGTTTTTCTCAGTGTGTTAAGGTGTTCTTGAACATTCATGTCCTTGTACTGCTGCTTCAGCCAAATTAATTGTGTGTCCTAAACATTTGAAATAATATAAACAATATGATGTTCAAACTTTTGACTCTTTTCTTTAATAACTTCATAACACAATACTTGTACTTTTACTTTCAGTACTTGAGTAGTAAATTTTTAAATAAACTACTTGCAATACTTAAGTACAAAAAATGTTGAATACTTCAGTACTTCTACTTAAGTATTTTGCTTAAAGAGCACTTCAACTTCTACTCAAGTCACTTTTTTGATAGTGCACTTGTACTTTTACTCAAGTCTGGGTCTCTAGTACTTTATACATCTCTGTCTATTGTGCATACTATCCAGTTCTATCCAGATTGGACTATTGCAACACTCTCCTGACTGGTCTTCCAGCTTGCACAGTCAAACCTCTACAACTGATCCAGATGCCGCAGCTGGAGTGGTCTTTATCGAGCCGAAGAGAGCACATGTCACTCCTCTCTTCACTAAACTGCACTGGTTGCCAGTTGCCGCTCGCATCAAATTCAAGTCACTGACGTTTGCCTACAGAACAACCACTGGTTCTGTCCCCTTTTACCTAAACTCATTACTCCAGACTTACATGCCATCCAGAAACTTGCGCTCTGCAAGTGTACGCCGTACAGTGGCTGAGAAGTGCAAAACAAACCACAATTCTGAAAACAAAACAACAAATTTATAAACGCAATGAAAAGACTAAAACTCAATAAAAAATCCGAAAACAAAATAACAAATCAGAAAACACAACGACAAGTCAGACAAAACGGAAACGGTGTGTGGCGAATGGAATACTGGCCGCTGATTGGACGATTGGATCGTTATAATTTGTCAAACCTATTAGTTCTTAATGATGCCAATCTCATTCAGTAATTATTGATTACCTAATAAGGAACTATCTTAGCCCTAAATTCGATATTACTTACTGATTAGTTAAGCTTGTGTCTATATTAGTTAGTAGTAGCTCCACTTGTCCAGTCCAGTTCGGTTCAGACAGCAGGGCTTTGCCGAAAATGCAGTTGAGAGTCCTGGAAATTTACGGCTGTCACTGCCGCAAGCTCCAATCTAAACAAATAATTATTTAAAAATATAATTTTCGTACAGCCAGTAGGCCCCTCCCCTGTTAATGCACCCCTGTGTATGGATTACTTTTATGATGGATGGATGCGCTTTTTGGGGCTTCAAAATCTCAGGTACCATTCACTCCCATTATAAAGCTTGGAAGAGCCAGGGTATTTTTAAATGTAACTCCGATTGTGTTCGTCTGAAAGAAGAAAGTCATTTACACCTAGGATGGCTTGAGGGTGAGAAAATCATGGGATAATTTTCACTTTTGGGTGAACCTGACCATTTAAAGAGACTTCAAATCTGTACAACTCTGGCAGCAAATCAATGATATCGAAGGGATAATGTGATTGGTCATGTGATTCTGGTTGACTGTAAGCAGTCTCCAAAGGTAGACAGGGAACACAGCAAAAATGTGTACTAGTGGTGTGTCTCTAGTTGAGACCTGGGGCATAATCTTTCTTCTTTATATTTATGTTTCTTTGTTTTGTTATGTTTTAAATAATAAAGGTTTTCGTTCACATTTCAAGGGTTTAAATTAGATTTGAATCCCATATTTACTGTGTGTGTGTGTGTGTGTGTGTGTGTGTGTGTGTGTGCGCATGTATGTAATATATATAATATATTTATTTATTTATTAAATATGTAAAACAGTTTTATTTTAAAGGACAGCTGGATTCTGGGGATTCTGAGGATGAAGACACTTGCTGGTCCATGTATTTTGATGATTCTCTGTCTCTGCTCAAGGTCAGAGGCTGCCACGGCCTTTGACCTCCTGCGTGAAACTGCTGGTGAATAATTTGACCATGTATTATTCTCAGGTTCATGTAATTACAGGTTTTGTTTCACGTCTACATACTTTTGTTACTTTTCCCTTCCATTCAGTGAGTTGGACAGGGACTCTGCCCTGTGGTGGATGGGACTGTGAATGTGCATTCAGGAGACAGCAGGGTTGTTGTTGTGTTGCGAAGCCACTGTTTGAGCTGGAGGAGGCCACCTTCATGCGTTTGGTTGGCTTATGGGAAGGATTGTCTCACCTGAACAGCCAAATAGAGGAAGTCACAGGTAGTCATCACAATTGTCACCTCACATTTACTTATCTGAGATAAAACATTATGCAAATGTTTGCAGAATTTTCTTTGCTTTCTGTCCCATCCTCAAGCTGGATCTAAGATAGCCTTCACTGCTGCAATGCTACCAATGAGTGGATGTCTTGGGCCTTTCACCAGCAACATGTCCATCTCTTACCAGTCTGTCTCACTCAATCAGGGATATGGGTACAATTCTGCATTGGGTAAGCAGGCCGAAATACACTGTGCAACATTACAACTTTACATATTAGGGCTGTGTCATAAACCTAAAGTCAAAAAACTATTGGAGGAGTCAAAGGCACTTCTGAATGTTTCTTGAATACAATTTTAATTAAACAAGGCAGTCCAACAGGTCAAAAGCCGATGAGGCGGTCTCTGAACCGATGAAGGGGTGAGATTAGGCAAGTAGTGTGAATCGAGAGAAGAATGAAATTCTACAGGTACAGGATAACTGGGATAACTGAGAGCCGGGACATGACACAATACCACTTGACTTGAACTCGGCTAGAGAGAGGAAATAAGGAGAAAATAATGCCACGGTCACACTAGACTTTAAGCACATAACATTACTACAGACACTATACTGCAGTGCTCATAACTTTCTTCTTCTTCTTTAAATAATTCAACACATAATACATCCAGAATGGAGATATAATGTATTCAATCTACTTCACTTTTTTTTCTAAGATCAAAGAAAACAGCCCTTTCAGGACCACCCTTATTCATCATTGATTTAATCTTATCCATTAAATTAATTAATTAAAGCAGACAAATCGAAGTTGAAGTACATGACTTCAACCCATTGTGGTTATTAACGCATTAATTTACACTATTATTTAATAAAATATGTTATTAAGGAATGAATACATTATTACACATTTAATTAATAACAATTCATATATTACTTAATCTATTAACCATATAGAATCTTTATTAGTTGCTGTTGCAGTAATCATTAATTAATGGTTTAGTTATTCATGAGTCATACACTAACACATGATTATCTGTGCATTAGTTAAGCATGAATTAATGCATATTAGTGCATCCGTATTATAAACTGTTACCAAAACATCAAATAAAATAGTCCAGGCCTGGTACTCTCTCATCCTTCACTGCCGTTGCTCCTCCTTTTCTGCTTCCGCTCCTCCGTGAGAGATAAGTCGCTCATTAGTAATCACGCCACCGGCCTCGCGCTGTTCTCCCACGGCCCTCGCCATCGTCCTGCTCACCACAACGCCGTTTTTGCGTTGTAGTGTGGAATGTCAAAATGGAGATATTTAATAACAATGACGTAAGTTCGGTCATGCAATGCATATTGTACCAATAAATATTCATGTTTATACCGATATTGTGCCTGTTGTGAGCTATTCACTTTCACAATGTTGTCACGAAATTTCACAAAATTATCCTGTCATTAGAAATGCGTGATAACTTTATTATTTATTTTTCCATCGGTTTCATCTCAGTGAGCTTTTGTGAGGTTTTACGCATGCGCAGTAAAGGTGAATTTAGCATTTTCCATTAGTTTCTCATCCACACTGAAATGTCGGAAAACACCTGAAAACGCCAGTGTGGACGGAGAGCATTTTTAAACGAAAACGCTGTTTTCAAATGTATCCGGATTAATGTAGACGTAGCCTTAGCTTCAAATGTAATAAAAGCCACCGGGCCAAAACCAAATGCTAGTGTTCAAATTAGTAGATTTCATTGCGCTGTGGCATGAAGTGTTCCCCGTATAATTATGTATAATTATAGTATAATTGTGCAAATGATTAACCCAACATCTCATTTAAATTATGCTTAGTATAGGTCAAACTAAACCCCTGTTTAGATTTGAGTTATGACCATATGCAGTGCATCTTGTTCAATTCATCCTTAAACAGCTTCTCAACACAAGTCTGAGTAAGCCAACAATACAAAATATTCAAGCTGAACCTGATTCTTCACAGGTACATTCACAGCCCCCCACGCTGGGCTCTACTTCTTCTCCTTCACGGCTTATTCCAAAGCTGGCGATGCAGGAGAGCGGCTCTACCAAAAGCTGCAGTTGATGAAGAACGGTCAGCTGATTGCCTCATCCTGGGAGGATAACCGTGAGGATTCAGAGGATAGTAGTACTCAGACTGTTCTTCTCCAGCTTAGACGTGGCTGTCAAGTCTATGTTGAGCTGCTCTCAGGCAGACAGCTTTGTGGAGACACCCAGGGCCATAACACTTTCAGTGGATACCTGATCTATCCATTCTCTGAGTAATGAGAAAAGACCTGTAAAAGCATACACAACGATCTTCATTGTAATGCCTTCCATCGAGATTAAAACTATTTTAAAAAGATGTTAATGTGGAATTCTTTATGTGAAATTGTCATAGAAATTACAAAATCAGCATGTACGCTACCATTGCAACAGAGTATATGGCTTAATGAATAAAGGTTACTTTAATAACTTTCTATGGCATTTATAACTTCCAGGTTGTTGACATTTTATAATATAATCTTTTATTGATTTGCTTTAATCTTCATATGTGTATGTATAAAGTGCTTGGAGGCAAAATAGAGAACATCATCAGATGTTTATCAGACGAGCATCAGCTGCATTAACCATATACGGATGACAAATGTTCTCTGTTATTATAAGTTTTCTATATTATTTTAGAATGTAAGGAATGGATCATAATCTTCTTTTGCACTGGCTATTATTAGAGTGTGGATAGTCTAGAAGTAATAGGAAACTACAAGGAGACAGAGGGGCACTAGGACATGACCCAGGTCAGACACAAATCCTGCTCCCAAAGAGAGGCCATTCGCATTCCAGATGAAAACTGCAAACTGCTGCAAATGAAACTGAAAGATCACATCCTGAAGTTAAAACACATGTGTCTTCATTAGAAGTAGTGACACTACTTTATTTTGAAAATAGCTGATGATAAATTAAATGAAGCTCATATCTTGCTTTCATTGAGGTGAACTCAGTTAAATTTGCATATAGTGCAGGAATTGAAGATTAGATATATATTTGCAGAGACATGGTTATGTTGCCGAGAGTAAATGGAACAGTTTTAACAAAATGGATAGCTATCCGATCAGTAAAAACGCACAAATAACCAGGTGTAAATAGGCCCTTTGGAAATCTGTTCTACACTGTCTAAATCATAGGTTCTCAAAGTGCGGCCCTTTCTGGCGGCCCGCAATAACATCTGATAACATCTGATAACATCTGTAAAACTGTTAAAACTGTACATTGCTTTGAAACAATGAATCTCCGTTTAGTGGTGTTTAGCGGCATCTATAAGCATAAGCGGTAATTACAGGTGTGGTCCGACCGATCGCACTTGACCTCACTCCCAGAAGGCCATCAACGGAACAGTGGTTGTGTGAAGATGGAGATGGTGGAGCGAGAGCCAGAGCGGGAGCCGGGCCCCTCGAGAAAAAAACGTTATGTCAGCGAGGAGAAAAGGCAGTTTCAAGATAAATGGACAAACGATTACTTTGTCGAACCTCACGGGTCGGATAAAGTCGTTTGCCTGATCCTGCAGGCAGGTAATTGCAATGCGCAAGGACTTCAATATAAAACGCCATTATGATACCAAACATAAAACCTACGATAAATTCAGTGGCAAGGAGCGCACCAGTAAGCTTGAACAACTTACTGTAAAAGAGGCTACACTGCACAGTAGTCAGTTTTCACAAATTTGGCTAAAACCAGTGAAGCTGTAACACAGGCTAGCTACGTGGTAGCTCAAGAAATAGCTAAGCAGAGCAAGCCGTTTAGTGACGAGGGATATGTTGATATGTTGAAAGTGGGCCGACATTGTATGCCCAGAGAAAAAAAAACAAAGTTCTGTGACATTAATTTGTTGAATGACACAGTCACACGACGAATCGAAGATCTGGCCAATGATCTGAAAGAGCAACTGAGAAAACGTGTAGAGGGGCTAGGAAAGGGAGCTTTTTCCATTGCACTGGATGAAAGCACGAATATTTCTGATACAGCGCAATTGCTGATTTTCATCCGAACAGTCACGGAGAACTTTGACATTGGCGAGGAGCTGCTAAACATGGAGAGTATGAAAGACACAACAAAGGGAGTTGACATTTGTGATGCTGTGTGTCGCAGTCTTGATGCATACAAAGTGAACCTGGCATCTATGGTCGGTGTCACAACAGATGGAGCACCGGCAATGGTTGGGAAGTTTGGTCGGGAGTAGGGCAGGTGCCGTGTCGCTGCTCTCTGAGAAAGTGGTCAACAACGGAGGTGAGAAACTAGTCAGATACCACTGCATAATACACCAGGAAGCCCTCGCTGCTCAGACGCTTGAAATACGCTTGAAAAACATGTCATGGACATAGTTGTGAAGACAGTTAATTTCCTGAAGTCCAGAGGTCTGAATCACTGCCAATTTAAGGCTTTTTTGGCGCAGTCAGAGGCCGATTTTGGGGAGGTCATATACTTCACTGCCGTCAGGTGGTTGAGCAGAGGTGCCACACTGAAACGTATTTTTAACTTGAGAAAAGAAATAAAAGAGTTCATGGAGTCAAAAGGACAATATGTGACAGAGTTAAGTGACACTAAATGGCTCTGTGACCTAGCGTTCCTTGCTGACATGAATAATTGTCTCAGCGATCTTAATCTGAAGCTGCAAGGCCATGGGAAGCTCATTTCCACACTATTTAACAACGTCAAAGCTTTCCAGCAAAAACTTGAACTGCTGCAGGGACAGCTCAGAAAGGGAGATCTCACTCATTTTCCTGCCTGTAAGTCGCTCGTAGATTACACAGATACAGATGGGAGCCAAGTTTTACGTAACCTGCGTTCAGAAAAGAACCATAACCTCATAAAAAAAACTCAGAGGGGAATTCGACCACCGCTTCTCCAATATCAGGGACCACGAGAAGGCATTCAACCTTTTCCAAAATCCTTTCTCATGTGTGCCTGAGGAAGAACCTGCAGAAATGCAGTTTGAGCTCATCGACCTGCAGGAGAGCTCAGAGGCCAGAGCAGCATATCGTGATGAGAATGTCATCGAGTTCTACAAAGGACTTTCCCCATCCACATACCCATGCACTTCGCCAGCATGCTGTCAGAATGGTATCTTCATTCCGAAGCACATACATCTGTGAGAAGACCTTCTCCACCATAGTCATCAACAAATCCAAGCTGAGATCCAGGGTGACAGATGGCCATCTACATGCTGTCCTTCGTATCACAACGACGGAGATGGAGCCGGACATCAGTGGAATCGTGGCCAACCGAAAACAGCACCACAAATCCCATTGCAATTCAAAAGGGTATGTTGACCAAGTAATCAATATTCAGTGTGACTTAATGGCAAGCTTATTAATGACAGGCAATGATAGATATGAATGATGATGATGATGATGATGATGATGATGATGATGATGACTTGTTTGGTAAGCTTCTATTTTAAAAGTTTCTTTCTCTCTTTCTCATCCCCCACCTCAGCACCATCCAAAAGGTTTTCTCATACTAAGTGTTGCCCCGGTATGATTGGCAGATATCATGCAAACCTGTGAACCTATTAGTGTTTGTTCTCCCTTATGATTGGTTAGTATCGTTTAAGTCCTATGAACCTATCAGGGCCTGTGTTGAGAATATAAAAAGCAAAGTGTTTGATTGTTTGGGATTCATCATCCTTGGTGCTGCTCCTTTGTGGAAGTAAGTCATTATGAATGAGGGATAGCGGTTGGTGCATCCTTCTGTTTGCTGTGCGCTGGTGTGTTTGGCAGTTTTCGTGTTAGTCTCCCGGTTTCAAAGGATCTTTGTCCGTTAAATGGAGAGGCTTATTTGTAAGTCTTTTTTTAGTCATCGGCAAGCTAGTAGCAGTAATCTTGTGTGGTGAGTGACCATGCATATTTCTACATTATGAATCTCTCTTGGTATGTATGATCACCTGCACCTGCACCTCATCATCACACACCCTTTATCTTCCACCGATCCCTTCTCCTCAGTGTCCGGTCTCGTCTATGACTATCGCGACAGACTACTCACCTGAGATTCCTTCATTCTGTACCACTTACCTGAAGTCCCGTTCTACCCCTTATGAAAATTAACCATGTTTTTTTTTTTGTAGTAACTATGGTTTAATCATGTTTTTGTTGTAACCATGGTTTAACTATGGGTTTTGAAGTAAAACCATAGTAACTACAAAATGAAACATAGTTTAACTATGGTTTTTGCAGTAAAACCATAGTAACTACAAATGAACCATGGTTTTACTCCAATAACCTTGGTTTAACCATTGTTAAACGCCTGGCGGGCGTTGCGAAGGACCAGGTCATTCATGGTAACAATCTCCTTCCAAAGCGGCGGCAATGGTAGGCTACGCCTTTTTTCCAAATGTGTACTCATATCCTCCAACAGCTCAGCCTGATAGGCTGAGAGGAGGGAGGAAACATTTAGAGCCCGTACAGCGAGAGCTGAAGCCTTGTACGAGGCCTGAAAGACAGATGCTGAGAAACGGTCCATCTTATTAGGGAAAACTGGCTTAGGCGGGGCCAGTAAACTTCCCTGCGCGGGATTAAGGTGTCTGGCAATTGAGGGCTCGATGGTGGGAGGGTCGCCCATACCACATGCTGCCATATCCTTAACCTCTAGACCCGCCAAGCCATGCTTAAGATCTAGCAGGTCTCTCCAATAGTGACGCATGTGCTTAGCGCACACGGGGAGGACAGGCACGAGCTGCTTCCTAGGACTGGGTGGGGGGCCTAGGAGTTTGCCGTCATATACATCCCTCTCTTGGTTGGCGGCATTCTGAAGGGCCGGCCATTCAATGCCGAGATGAGAGGCCGCTCGCTCACACACCTCGAGAAGGACCTTGTGCGGCAGTGCAGCTAAGCCGCTAACTGGGGGAGCTTGGGCCGACGGGATGTATTCTTCTCATTTTAGCTCCTGCGTCCATTTGGGCTGAAGGTCAAGACAGAACCAAACCAAAGCTGGACCTACTGGCCTATATGACAGACTTCATACTGACAACTACTGGCATGGATGCTGCATCACATGTTATTGTACAAAAACTTATTCACCTAGAATTTAAAGTCTGGAGTATTCATCCCCCATGAGGAGACTCCATGTCTTCATCTCCTGTGAGTGGATATCATTTAAAAAAATCTTAAAATAACTGCTCATTACTTCTGAATTTATAGTATTTATTGTTCTTGTTAGGTAATGTTGTTGTAATCCTGTTAATGTATGTACAGTATAAATTGCAAACATGCTTGTGTTGGACACGTGTTTACAGGTTATAGACATTTTAGAGGAGGTAGATGCTGTGTATTTAAAGGTGCTCTAAGTCATGTTTATTTGTACAATGTTATTTTTGTATGTAAATCATTATTACAGTGTAACAATTTTTTTTTTTGTAATTTACCATTGCAAAGCACCACTTTATCGCCAATAATTTTGTATAACTTTGTAGTTTATTGTTTTATGTCACATGTGAGAACAAATGCAAGTTTATATTTTCTTTATATTATGTAATTTCTGTAATAAAGTCTGTATCATAGAATGATAACTTCTTTCTGTTGTTATTTTTTAGATGTTTGTTGTAACTAAATGGCTTAAATGTAATTCAAGATAATTTAGGCTACACTCTATTACCATGGCTACAATGTGGTAATACAACCAATTTATGGTACATGATCCATAGTTTTTAAAACCATGTTTTGCTCCAAAAACCATGGTTACTACATTCATGGTTACAATGGTTTTACTGTAGTATTACTACAATATACGGTAACTGTAGTAGAACCATGGCATCAAAACCATGTTTTTTAAAACTACAGTTTTACTATAGTATTACTACAATATAAAGTAAAACCATGGTATTAAAACCATTTCGTACCAAAATACCACGGCTACTACAGTCATAGTTAACTTCAGTTTTACTAAAGTAAAACCATGGTTAATTTTTGTAAGTGACCCGTCATTATCCGATCTTCATTACCCTGGTTCTTCCCATCTTCATCTGCCAAATCATGGTAACACTTTACGGTAAGGGTACATGAATTATCATGAATTCATGTATAAATTCATGCATGAAATATGCATTAATTCATGCATTACTATCTCATGAATCATCAGGAACTAACACGAGTTCAACGTTTTTCATTCATGACTTCATGGATGAACAACACCTTAATTAAAACATTAACTAAGATGAGTACATCATCATGAATTATGATTTATTACGCATGATCATGATGTTTTCTTTGTTCACAAAAAAATTGGTCTTTTCCACCCATTGTGGATAAAGCTACAGTTATGGTACATGAATCATCATGAATTCATCCATAAAAAAGCATCAATTCATGCATGCAAGACTACTCTTCGAATTATTAAAGGGATACTCCCATTTTAAATGAAAATTCTGACATCACCCTCATGTTGTTTCAAACCTGTATGAATTTCTCTCTTCTGCCAACAGAAAGGAAGATATTTAGAAAAATGTCAGTAACCAGACAGTTTCTGGTACCATTGACTTCCATAGTAGGAAAATAAATATACGCTGGAAGTCAATGGTACCAGAAACTGTCTGGTTACTGACATTCTTCTAAATATCTTCCTTTCTGTTGGCAGAAGAGAGAAATTCATACAGGTTTGAAACAACATGAGGGTGAGTATATGATGACAGAATTTTCATTTTAAAGTGGAGTATCCTTTTAAAGGAATGTACAAAAATCCACATTACCTAATGCATGCGTACGGGCTAGAACAGTATATCAATTAATGTGAGAACTGTTTTTCTGAAGTTTCCAAGCATGCTCATTTCTTCTTCATAGCCTGCAGGTAAATGGATAGACCCCAAAATTGGCCAATCACAGCACATAACATATGAATTCTGTTGGCATTCAAATACAGTAGTCATCATTAACTAAGCATTATTTATCAATGATTTCATCATGTGTGTGGCCCCTCAACTAAAGTGGTGACTTGGTGCTTTGAAACACTGATGAACAATGTGGCATAACTGTGAAATGACATGAATATGAACATGAAAGCTGAGCCATATCGCATTAAATATTGCAGGCGATACGTCCGTGATATTTAATGCGATATGGCTCAGCTTGTCAGTGAACTACAGCTCTGTGTAGTAAACGCCACTCCATCTGAAAGCAGGTGATGGCAATTTACTACTAATCAAGGAACCGGCTTTACTGACGAGATGCGCATAACAATGTCATACAATATATCGCCCAGCCCTAAAACAAACTACTTGTAAAACATCTTTACAACTACTTCTTGTAAATATCCAGTAAGGATCCATCATCCTTTTTCTTTAGGATAGCTGAAGCTGTAGGCTCCTGCTCACAAAACCCCCTGCAAGTTTCAGCAAACCTTTTCAGACTGTCCTTTCTTTTAAAAGATGACCTCAATGTATTGAACAGATCTGGGTTAGTTGCTGCAAGTTCTGCAATTGGAGCCTGAAACACAATAGTATTGCGATCAACCCCAAGCCTTGTATATGCTTCGGCTTTGCTGATGCGTTCCTTTTTAATCTTTTCCAACACCATGTTGTAGCGGCGGATGGAGTCGTCAGGGGTTTTGACTGTAGAACAAGAGAAAGCATTAATGGTTGAATCCAATTAAATCAGACCAGCCTAGTAATAGTGCTGTACTACAGTTCACAGTTTTTACATTTGCTTAATCATCAAACAAAAATAAGCAAACATTACATTTCCGTTCACAAACAGAGCTAATAAACAATTTGTCATAGAGGAGAACTGTCACAGTTGTAACACATTTTTGACAGGTCTCTGTTCTAACTTGGTTTACACAAAAACAATGGGGCTGAAAAGCTGTGAAATTCAGGTACAAAGGAATCATACATAAACTTTCAGGGGAGTAATCACCACTGCAGTGATGGCGATTTGGTGTACTTCCGGGATTTGCCAATTTAGTCAATATTAGGAACAATTCCAAACCAGTTAGTTGGGAGGGGAACTAGATCTGTGGCCATTTGTTTTTTAATTGTCAAAAATAACAACACACGATGTACTGTGGAATCGACTAGAGAACATAGTGATTGAAAAGTGTGTTAAAAGTGTTTATATACATTTTTTACCTACTGCCCAATTAGAGACTGACCACTGTATCAATTTGAGTATGACTTACTGCATACCTCTTAGTGTTTTGCTCATTTTCTTGGCCTTTTTGGACTTTGACTTTAACTTCTTCTTGGCTTTCTTGGGCTCTGGGGACTCGGAATCAGGCTCAGAGGATGAGGAATCAGTTATATCTGACTCCTGTTTCCTCTTTCCAGGTGCCTGCTCAATAGGTGGGATATTACTGGCCACATCTACCCCCTTCTCACTTCTTACGGCAAGAACTGTGAAAAGAGAATAATGAATTGTTTGACAATGGTGTTATGACAATCAATAATTTTTAAGCTGTAATGTCCTCAAATTAGTTTTACCCTCTTTAAGTCTCTCTCGGAGGAAATCTCGATCCTCTTTCAGAATGTCAACCCATTCTTTTAAGGTGGCAATCTCGGCCTTTTGGCCTTCAATAGTTTGCTTGGCCTCCTGTGGAGCTGTTTGCAGAGTGGTGTCTTCTATAATAAATTAGGACCTCATAATTAGATATGGTTAAGCAGAATAACACATTTTAAAATATTAACACTTTCTATCTATGGAGTTAAATAGCAAGTAAACAAAGCAGCATAAAAAGCACATGAAAAGCAATACTGAGATTTAAAAAAATAATAATAATCACATGCTTCAAAGTTATGTTAAATGTAGTTGACCCTGAAACTTACCGGTTTCTTTAGCCTTTTCATCTACAGAGGTCTGTGGATGATCCCACAGAGGTGAAAGCACTGTAAAGTTTCAATGACAGATGTAAAATTTAATTTAGCTACAGATGTCAGTTTTCTTTTTAGCAAAAAATGTATGCTAATGTTTGAGGGCTAGGCAAGTCACCTGTTTGACACTCAACTAAAGTCAAGTCACCTTCATTTATATAGCGCTTTTTACTATACAGATTGTTACAAAGCAGCAAAACTAAACACACAAAACAGCTGTAACTTTAGCAAAAAGTCTCCAACAGATGTATTTAGGAAATTCTGAAAGGTAAAAAATTAAAACCATTACTATTACACATCCAACCACCTCTTCTTATCGGATAATGCTGTGTGGTGAGGATAAACTAAAGATACAACCACAATCACATAAACTCTTTTTTTGAATTCAGTATAAGACAAGGCATGTAATATTGAGAAAAGGCATTACACACTTGACATTGCACACTTGCTTACCGGGTTCTTCAGCTTTTTCTGCTGCAGAGGTCTGTGCTTGGTTCCACAGAGGTGAAAGCACTATAAAGTTTCAATAACAGATAACATTTTTAATTTATTAACAGATGTCAGTATTCTTTTTAGCGAGTGATGTTTGCTAATGTCTGAGGGCTGGGCAGGTCAACTGCTTGACACTCAACTAAACACAAAACAACTGTATTTTTCCATTTATATTTAAATCTCTGGCACTGGAAATTTTGAGAGGTACAAAACTAAAAATTCAACCATCATGTAAACTCTTTTTTATTTATTTAGTTGCCTACAAGACAAGCCGAATAATACTGAGAAAAGGCAGGAACAACATACAGCATACATTACAGCCAAATTTATATTTCTAAAAGTAAAAAAAAAAAAAGTTTTAAAAAGTGATTTAGTAAACCCACCTTTTTCAGCCTTCTTGACTCTTGCAGATTTCTTTGCTATGTCTTGTGGAGACTGCTGCACGGACGGGTCTGAGTGGAAGATTAAAGTGTCACGGTGAAACTTAAGAAAACGAGGGAAAAAACTCAAGTGCAAAGGAAGTTTAATAAACAAAAGAACAAAGTAAAACAAACACCCACGAGGGGGGAAAACACAACTAAATACAAAACAACAACTTGGAAACAAACATACCAGAACGGTCAAGGGAGAACAAGAGACGTGTACAAGACAACGATCCGACACAGACTGCAAACACAAAGGAACTTATAAAAGGGACAAATCAGGCAGGTAATAAGGAACAACAGGTGGGGCAAATGAAACCAATAATGAGATAACAAGGAGGGTGGGGTCAAACAGTGACAGGAACACAAACACCACATGTGCTACACAAGACAGGACAGGCATGTGACATTACCCCCTCCTTAAGGAGCGGCTACCAGACGCTCCACAAGGGACGGGAGGGACAGACCAGGGCGGGGCGGGGCGGGGCGGGACGGGAGGGACAGACCAGGGCGGGACGGGAGGGACAGACCAGGGCGGGGCGGGGCGGGGCGGGGCGGGGCGGGGCGGGACGGGAGGGACAGACCAGGGCGGGACGGGAGGGACAGACCAGGGCGGGACGGGAGGGACAGACCAGGGCGGGACAGGGGAAACAGGAAAGACGACAGACCAGTGGGGGACAGGGGGAACAGGAAAGACAGACCAGGGTGGGGCAGGGAAAATGAACAGTTCTGGAGGCCAGGGTGGAGCCGAGAGTCCATCGGACGGCCAGGGCGGAACAGAGAGTCCATCGGGCGGCCAGGGCGGAGAAGACCCCTCGGGCGGCCAGGGCGGAGAAGACCCCTCGGGCGGCCAGGGTGGAGCCGAGAGTCCATCGGATGGCCAGGGCGGAACAGAGAGTCCATCGGGCGGCCAGGGCGGAGACGACCCCTCGGGCGGCCGCGGGGGAGACGACCCCTCGGGCGGCCGCGGGGGAGACGACCCCTCGGGCGGCCACGGCGGAGACGACCCCTCGGGCGGCCACGGCGGAGACGACCCCTCGGGCGGCCACGGCGGAGACGACCCCTCGGGCGGCCACGGCGGAGACGACCCCTCGGGCGGCCACGGCGGAGAAGACCCCTCGGGCGGCCAGGGCGGAGACGACCCCTCGGGCGGCCAGGGCGGAGACGACCCCTCGGGCGGCCAGGGCGGAGACGACCCCTCGGGCGGCCAGGGCGGAGACGACCCCTCGGGCGGCCGCGGGGGAGACTCTCCCTCGGGCGGCCAGGGCGGAGACGACCCCTCGGGCGGCCGCGGGGGAGACTCTCCCTCGGGCGGCCAGGGCTCAGGCACAGGAACTGGCACCACCGGCTCGGGCACTGGAACTGGCACCACCGGCTCGGGCACTGGAACTGGCACCACCGGCTCGGGCACTGGAACTGGCACCACC